>NC_056744.1:844313679-844613679 GCF_019279795.1 Protopterus annectens
TTACACAGCATATTTGAAAGCAGATGCTGCCATTAAAAAGAATTCTCCACCTATTTCAAAGTCATGTAATGATAAATTGTATTCAAATACATAAACAAATAAATAAATGAAGTTTACATGTAATGCTGGAGCAATTAATATTTAATATAATTCCTAAGAAGCATAGTGAACTATTGGATCAATCTTGCAATGTGGCATTCAAATGAAAGAATATTTTCTCAAGAAGTTGTTCAGTATCCCTTTCCTTGAAAAAGTTGCCATGTATCTTAAGTAGACAACACAAGTCTGCTTCCATATTCCTCACTGGACAATCTCTAGGTAAACCATTTCCATGAAGAAAGATGGTATTAGTAGCATCATAGCATGGAAGTGAAGTTGCTTCTTTGTTGAGTTGCCCCCCCCATGATTTTGCTTCACTGAATATGTTTCTGGATATTTCCCAAAAAACATATTGTAATACTGTTGTGGCTGAAGGTTTTATATTAAGATAAATGTAGCTTACAGGGACAATGGTGTGGATAGAATACACATTTTTCAGGACCTAGACATTCAGCATACAGACTACACAGATTTATTGAAAGGATAACAAAATAAGCAAAGATGTTCCTTCCTGGTATGAGATTTTAAATTAACTTGCTCAGAATCAAGATACCTCCATTTAGCTTGTCATACATGGCTGAAAACAATATAACTGTTGAGACCTACCGAATTACTGCAGTGAAAAAGAGATAGCTGCTGACACATGAGTAACACCTAACATAAATGCAGCATGTATCATGGAAGATTAGAATCTCCCAGAATGGTGAACATAAAATAAATGCCTTCCTACATCCACAGCAGTCAAAACTAATGCTGTGCATAACTTAAGCAGTGAGGGCAAGAGGTGTGGTCCTAGTGTAATCAGTTACCGGCCCCAAATAAAATCAATAATGTGTTTTGGATTTAAAAGGTCTATACAATTTGTTTTCAGTCTCACACTTTGAATTTTAACAATAATTTATTAATTGCATAATTGACTAAGTAACTAAGCTTTTTGCTTTCTAAGCTAGAATGAATATTTCTCAGTTTAGGATGCAAATTACCATTTTAAATCATTTATTTTTTGTTGAGTCTTTTGACATTGTGAAAATAACCTCTCCTTACTTTCTCATCTACTTTCTGACAATTTTTACATTTCTTTATCGTTAAAGCTGTGTAGGGATTTGTTGAAAAAACACCTCAAACATGGGGATAGAAAATGTTGCTTTCCTCCTCACAGAATAAGGTGAAGCCCATTACATGTAAGCCACTCCATCTGGTTATGCATTACACTCCTGGCTAACAGGTATTAACTTGCTAAATGGCATCTTTTTGTGTTGACATGCACGTGTAATAAAAGGTAATAAAAGGACTTCACTAAGAAGCTATGTTTTTCCCATAGTTGCTATGATGTTAAGAAATATACATATTCTGTTGCATATCCAAAAGAATTTCACTTAAACCTTCTAAGATTGTTCTCTCCAGAATGAACAATGGCCATGCTAAACTGTAAACTACTTAAAAATTCCAGACAGATATGTTTCTTTTTTTACTTGAGTTACTAATGACCTAGTTCATGTCTCAGTAACATTGGACAACATGGATTATAGCATTGTTTTTGGATCAATTGCTCACTTACAGAGGATTCCCTGGAAATTTTCTTGTATAGGTTTCCTCTTATCTTGAAAAACAGTTGCAGAAAGTTGTTTCAAGGATTAACACATCTTAAAGCCATCAACTACAATATGGAGTGATAAAGGGTAGAATCATGACTTTACTTTTTTCATGGTATGGGTGCTTCCTTTAAGAGGTGCTCACTTTGGAAAGGGGAGATATATTACTACTGCTATGCAGATGATATTCAGCTTGTTCTGTCTTAAGGCATTCATTTTAGAATTTAATGCTTATGAGAACTGCTTGGACTCTGTCTTGAACAGGTTTAATCAAAGAAGAGTTAAAAAATAAACCAGTAAAGAATGAAACAATGTTGATCCATGCTGATATTAATCAATCCCAGGTTCCTGATTTCTCTCCTCCTGTCTGTTAGGGAGAAAATAGGCAGCAGGTCTCAGCCCATCTGTGTAGTCTTGAAGTGTTCTTGATCCAAGTGTCAGCTTTTCTTAAATCACCTTATTTTTATCGCAAAAATGTTTCCACATTTAAGGACTTGAAGTTTTATTATGACTTGGAGACAATAGTTCATACTTTGGCATCTTCACAGCTTGTCTAAGACAATTGTTTCAACATAGTGTTCTCTGATACTGAGCATGCCATGTTTAATTTCAGACCTGTACTTTGTGTTATTTCGCCATCACTGTGTGCTGATGGAACTGCAGTGCCTACAAGTAGTGGTCTGACAACAAATACTAGTTATTTTTGTAGCCCTGCACAACCAGTTTCTCCTTTATTTTAAAATCTGCTGATCTCTCATACTCTTGCTCACTGACTTTAGTCTGCTAAAGCATGACTTCTAGTGACTCAGTGGATTAGTATGCATTTGGTTGGTCATTGTTCTTTCTAATTTCAGCCTCTAGTTTGGTAGAATTATTTGTCTCTTCTGTGGTCTTTTGAGGTAAACCTATCACTTACAAGAGTCTTGAAATGTGTTTTTACCTACAAAAGTAAGTATTTTCAGTGATCTTTTGCAATGATATTAGATACCTTTGATTTTTTTTCTAACAATGTGATTTTCTCATTAATGTTTTATTTGTTAGCTTCTGTTCTTAAGGGTTGATTTTTTATCTAATGAGGTCTGTAACACAAAAGTTCTAATCTGAATAAACTTTCTTCAAGATAACGGACTAAAGGCAAATTTTTCCAAAATTATTAAAGCTCCTACTAGTTTAAGAACTTTTAAGGGGATCAACACTTGTTCATGTAGATCTAGCAAGAAATAAGGCTTCATTTTCAACAATAACCCAGAACCATTCTCAAGCTAATTCCATAGTTTTTATTTTTTTCCATGTTGGGCAATGAGAATCATTCCTCCTGCCAAGATGTTATTGCAGTGTAATTTGCAAAAATGAAACTCTGAAATATACTCAACAAAACCCTATTATTTGGCATAGCTAGAATCAGTGTGAGCATGCCTGCTAATGTGAGTCCCCATCATTCTTCAGAATGGATGTTGTCAGCTGTCTACAATGAAATGGAGATCCACCACAAGTTGTGAAAATGGATAGCTGTGTACATCTGTTATGTTGATTGCATAACAGACCATGCCTGTAGCATACATCATTTTCTAGTTGGTTTTGTTATATATACATTTTGGCATCTCATCTGTGCAATCTGTCTCCACCTGTCTAAGCCATAGACAGTCCTCACACTCTTTATAAGTGAAATCATGTAGCCCCCCTCAGCGTGTCATAAAAATAGTCCACCTTGCAAAGCCTACCTCCTCTGTGGGGATGAAATAGAAATGAATAGAATGTGTATTGAATATGATTTGCTATAAAATTTTTGCAGTCATCAGGTAATAACCTACTTTCACTAGGTAGAGATATATTCCGCGGTGGTACAGCGGTAGCGTTGTTACCTCACAGCAAGAGGTTCTCCCATTTGATTCTCGGCTTGCCTTGGGGGTGCCTCCTGTGTGGAGTCTGCATGTCCTCCCCGCGCTTGGGTAGCGTTTGAAAGACATACGTGCATAAATGGGCATGCCTTCATTGAAGGTTGGGCGTCAAGCTGGCACCTCGGCGTTTCGTAAAAAAATCTACTGCCAATCATTAGCGGACTGGAGTTCCGCTGTGGTGACCCTTTACCGGGAAAAAGCCGAAAGACAAACAACAGCAACAACAACTAGGTAAAGCATATATATATTTATATATATTCATAAACTATACGGTATAGTTTTCTACCACAGTCTGGCCTCAGAACCTACTGTGTGCCTCATAGTGTCTGTCTAGAGCAGTATATGGTGCATAATTCACAGTTCTCACAGATGTTTCACAGTTTCATCAGCCGGTTTGACTGTTTGCTGTGCTTGCTGCACATCCACAAAATATGCTGCAGCTTGTGCTTTTATCTTGGCACATATCAGATCATGACTAAAATAGATAATTTACATCAATACCAGTGAATTTTTAGAATCTCATTATCTGTGCTTGGTATACGAAGTTCTGGGCATTGAGTACCGTGTAGAAAGTATGCCAGACTCTGATCACATTACTTATCTGACTTCTCCTGTCTTTCAATCTTTCTTTTCCTACTGATCTACTCAATGTCTGTTGATATACACAGTTAATTATTTTTATTTCTAAGGCTAACTTAGATTATCTTTTTATAAAGATTTTGTTGTTACTCTGATTTCTGTATTTTGTACTATACCCAAATGTTCTAATTTACTGTTGTACAAATTGCACATGTGCATTTATTTGAATTTTGTAAGTTTGTTTTATACTTTCTTAATTTAAACTGTCTGTGTTACATATCTCTATACTGTATTTTCTTTATTTGAAGCTTTTCTGCATGGGCCTCCACTAAAAATGGGCTTTGCCCAGTTGGACTTTCCCAATAAACAAATGTAAAATAAAATAAAATAAATATTTTTTTTTTCATGTGTGTGTGGGGGAGTGGTCTTATGATACGAATCATGATAGCTTCAGCCATTTGGTATGCAACCCTGTTCCTTTGAAATCTGGCCCAGGGATGGAACAACTCACATGGCTCATGCATCTAGGTGTATGAATGCAATAGTGACAGTGAGAGGACAAAATTCAAATTTACTCATGCAGCAGTCTGCCCTGATAACTTTCTCAAGAGCAACTTCTAGCTATTCTTGGATTTAACAAGAAAATAACAACCTTAGTTTGCTTTCCCCCTAATTTAAACATTTTAAAATAGTAAGAAAATACCTTTAAAAAGGCTCTGTAATAAAATCAAAGTAAGATCAAACTAATTTAAGTTTACAAAACAAAAACGTTAATTCATTTAGATTTACTCTTTAAGACAGTGGACAGAATAGTTTGCTTATTATCTTACATTTTTTTCTTTAAAGATCTTTTACTAATTTTGAATTTTAGCAGAAAGCAAAACAAGCAAAATGCATCTTCCCATTCATTCCTTTCTCCTTTCCCTTCATTCCAAGCATTCTATCACAGTTATGACCAGGATAGTCAGTGCCTTTATCTTATTGTTCTGCTTATGTTCACTCATCCAGAAAGTAATAACTAGCAACCACCTTTCCACTTGGCCCACCATATCTCATCACTACTCTATTCTAAGTTTTGGGCCCACACTGAGACCTTCTATTACCTTTCATATATAGTCACACTAATTTATAACAAACCATTTATACTTTTACATCAAAGAAAACTACTGGCATTTACTTTTTGTTTCCAATTCCTTCTCTAGAAAATTCAGAAATATCCTCCTACGATCTTTGGGTGTTGTGTTTTTAACAAAACTTAACTGGTATCCGTTTGTAATATTCTCCAAATATTTGCTACCCTTACTGCATGAATCACAGTATATGTCTTTGCCTTGATACTGACAATAGTCATGGTCTCTATTTTTTATGCCATCTTTTCCTTTCATTCATCTTTGGAACTACAGTTAGTATTGATCCATACAATAAATCAAATGAGTATCCCATGCCTCTCATTATTATGTCCATTACATTGTTTTGTAAACATTTATCCTCTTGTTAGTTTATAAAATTCTACTAGAAAAACTGTATTTTCTTGCTTATCCTGTACCTAAGCAGTCAGTGGTATCCATATACTTCCTAGATATTAGTCTCTTTTAAACAAAGTTTTTCACTGTATTCAGCTAACCTCTTACATCACATACATCTTATGGTTATTTTTAATACATTCTCTATCCCCTTTCAAGATTCCTACAACCCTTTTAAAATGTGTCAAAAGCGTCAACAGTTGCTTCTATGCTCCTATTCTTCCCCTGTTTCTGTTTGACCTGCTCCTTATATTAGTACCCCACCTTTTCCTCTTTGGGCTATTTACTGGCACCCTAACATTTTGCAGTACTTTTGCTGGGGATCTTTGCTATATTTCTTTCAGACATTTTTTTGCCTCCATGGTTGCCAAACTCCAACACACTGCTCTGCCACTCTCACTCATTTGTTGCACTTTGTGGGGCAGCTTCTTTGTGGCCATCATCAAGGCAACAATCACAGGAGATTTGCCTTGTAGACTTATTTTTTCTACTTGCACATGCTCAAAGACATCCAAGGGAAGGCATGCAGTGGGCTACTGAAAGTGATATTATATGCTTCCATAAGTGACCCACAAAGTCAATGTTCCATGTGCAACAAGCACTTCCATGTGATATCCACTCTCCTTCAGGAATTATAGAACAGAGGGTGCAATCAGTGTACAGATGCTCATTCTCCCAAGGCAAAGATAAGAAAGGACTAGATCTTTCCAAGTTATAAGTCTCAAAGTACACAATGAACATCCTTACTGCTTGTTCATTCCTTGACTACCAGGAGAAAAGACCTTATATACTCTTTCAGTTTAGTTTTCAATCCTGCATCCTGCACAACTCACCATTCAAGAAGCATTCATTTTCATATAGTTTTCACACTCACCTCTTTCATTCCAGTTTTAAATTCCAGTAAAATGGATGTTTATAATCTACTTTTTCTCTCTCTTGCTTGACTAATTCCTCTTCTACATTTTCAAATCCAGTTTCTGAGATTGATATGTTCCTTCTACCATCTGCATCGTTCTATTCAGCTACTAGATGGCATACCAGTGCTGTCAAAATGCTTTCTACTTCTTGCATTTTCTAATCATTTGCAGCCATGTATTCCTCAAGCCTAGAATCCGCCATTATTAGTGCAACATAAATTTTGACAACTATACTGAAAGGATCCACAACTTTTCTGCTGTTTTTTGACAATGAGTGTTTCTATTGCACTATGTGCTCTGATTTACTCAGCTTGACAACTGCATGATTTCATTTTTTTCTGCTTTAAACTCTGACTTTTTGAGCAATAATACTTATTCTGCCTAGTTCAACTTACTGCTATCCAGTATAAAACTAACTTTTTAGCAAAAAAGTAACTTTTCTTATCGTCAAAGTAGAAGCAATTCAAAACATTATGCACTGTAAAAGTCAGCACTTTTTTTCTTTTTTTGTCATTTTCCTCTCATTTTATCCATTGCTAGAATTGTTGTTCCTTTTTATTTTCCTTTCCTTTCCCCCTTATTCCTTACTCCTTATTTCCTAAATTGTTGCTTTCATTTTGTTTCGCCAATTAGTTTAACCTAGCCTTCCATTTTCCTTCATTTTTTCAAGTAAATTCCTTAATCACTTTCTTCTTCTCCATGTTTCCAGCTTCTGTTACCATGCATAATGAATGGGGGTGTAATCACATCTGTGCCACCAACTAATATGCAATGGTTTGAGGCTACAGTCTCATAACCCACACCAGAAACAACAAGCAATGTTCAAGAGTTGATTGCCCTTAAGAGCATACAGCAGAAGCTCACTGTTGACTCAGGTAATAGCTAGCACCTGTCACATCCATATAAACTGAAGCAGGTGAAGAGCAGAGTTATAATCAACAGCTGTCCAGGAGTCCATCCATCTTATATTGAGCCCACTGTTTCCTAATGCAACCTTAACAACCTAAATAGAAACATGCCCAAGGCTGTTTTCCTACAAATATACACAAAATGTTTCCAGGATGGGTTAATAATATGTCTACAGTGCCAGCACCACTTTTTCTGGTATGCTGATAACAGCCAGATGTTTCTAACACATATCTACAACATAACTGCCATTTACCTTTAAAATAAACCAGCCACTAAGTAATTGTGTCATAGTGATAGCTTGAACAGCAATGTATCATACAACAGGAATCAACAGTTGATATTATATCAATTCAATACATGCAGTTACACTACTAAAGAAATCACCACCCACAATCATATAAAATTGAATAATAAATTTATATAATTCAATAATCTAAGGAATTTTGAAAAATTAAATACACAAACAGCTTTAAACTTGAACAAAGTAATACAAATTAAGGGACATAAAATAGGAATTCTGTATAACAGCTTGTCTGGTCGACTGTTACCAGTAACTAAAAGATTTAGTGAATTCTATCTACCTGTAACTTTGGAGTCTGAAGAGCAGTTGTAGAGTTTCACAGGCAAATGGATTCCAGCTTTAGTTCTTTTTCATGAATGTTGTCCAACTATGCACACCCCAGAAGCAAGGTAGTAACTGACTGAATAGCATTTTTTCGCTGTCTCTGCCCCCCCCCCTTCACTACTTAAAAGAGTTACAGGTTCTATATTTCCTGTTTGTTTTTAGTACTGAATGCAAGTGTTCCTGTCTCCACAGTCACTTACCTCTGAGGAGAATTCAAGTAAGACAGTTCATTCTTTTGACCCAGAGTAATATTTCAATAAGTATTACTTTTTAAGCAGTGCAAATATGTGCAAATTTAATTCACTGAGTTTCGTTATCATGAAAGCAGAATTCTGGTACATCCTGTAACAATGTACATCCCTGGGATTCAATAAATGACTTTTTCTGTGCAGGAACAGTGTAGCCATTCCTGCACGGAATATGGCCGCTGAGCAATCCAGTAAACTACTGTTCTGGCATGCACAAGCCTGCCTACACTATTCCTACATGGACACCACTGCATAATGCTAATTACCTCATTTGCTGGTGAAAACTATGCAAATGAGGTGAATTAGTGATTCAGCAAACAGGCAGGCATCCATGCAAGAGTAGTGTTAGTTGCAGACTGTAACTGTAGCCGAATACATTTCTGCAAAAATTAAAACGGAGGCATGACAGCTCAAATAAAAGCATGTATTATAATCTTTAGGCATGCCAATGGCCAAATATGTGGCCATTGGGATAGAAAAGTGTTCCATTTTTCTAAAAATAAAAGGTTTTTTTTTTGGCCAATCTTGGCCATTTAAGCATTGAGCAGCGGAGCACAAACAGATCATGCCGAAAAAAAAAAAAAGTGAAAACACAATTTTAATGAAAATCTGAATTTTGCCATTAAAGTCTATGGCATGCAGAATCAAAACAATACCAGGGAACAGTGGTTGCTAAGGGGAAAGGCTCTGGTGTAGTGCAGTAACTATGGACTAAGGCAGTGGGGTATGCAAATGAGGGGAAATTTACTGACTCGCAAAAATATTCTAAGTGCCAAAGTGTACCTAACCATGTAGGTGCTATAACATGATCGTGTAAGCAGGAGGAGCAGCAGTCATGAAAAGGGGATGTGTCATGCTTGGTGTAAGCACATTGCTGCTCCATGGCTCCCATATAAG
This sequence comes from Protopterus annectens, assembly GCF_019279795.1. Classification (NCBI taxonomy): domain Eukaryota; kingdom Metazoa; phylum Chordata; order Ceratodontiformes; family Protopteridae; genus Protopterus; species Protopterus annectens. The sequence goes on from NC_056744.1 coordinate 844,322,967, forward strand.
CTTAGTTAAGCACAGCTATGCTAAGGGGTGGGTCTGAGGCTGTATTAACATATTCCATGAAATGAAGAGCTTGTTTGCATCCAGGGAGGGCCATTTTTCAGTGTTTACATTAGCTAAATGGGTTTGCGTGGCATGCACTGGGTCCAAAACAAAACAAAACAAAAAAATAACGGAAATAGCAGGACTGTTTACATTTGGACACAGGGTTTGCGCGGCGAGTGTCAGGGCTTCAAAGAGGAGGAAATGGGAAGGGAAAAAAGGGAAAAAAATGGAAATAGTAGAATAAAAGCAAGCAAGTGCAAATTACACAGCTAGCAGGTGAAATGCATCATAGTCAGCTAATCATACATGCAGCATCTGCAGCACAACAGTATAAACTATGGAAACACCTTACAGTCTATTTTTTCCCACAAACTCTGCAACATTGGTATACACATGTGGGGGAATTTTAACTGGAAAATGTTAGGGGCTGTCATTGCTTTGATCTATCAGTATGTGCTAGAGGCTGAGGGCAGTGAGGAGGATAATGCTGACAACTACCACAGACCGAGGAGGAGGAGAAGAGTGTTCAGACACAGGGTAATTTGCCAGGTGCTACATGATCTGGAGATAATAGAGTGCTACAGGGTGGACAGAGACATACTGCAGCAAATCATCGAGCTGTGCTGGCCTCAACTCAGACCCAAAGCCAACAGAGGGGAACCCATCCCAGTGGATACCAAGGTATGTGTAGCCTTAATAATACTAGCTACAGGTACTTTCCAAAGACCGACTGGGGACATCATATCACAGGCATCTGCATCCAGGGTACTCCACCAGCTTCAGGATGCCATGCTACCATATGCTGGTGAGCACATTTTATTTCCCCAACACCCATGAGGAGAGGACCAGCAATATGTGTCTCTTCCACCATATAGCAGAATACCCAGAGGTACTGGGTGTGATAGACTGCACACACATCCATATTAAAGCACCATCCAGTGAACATGGTAGGGTCTACATAAACCGCAAGGGCTTCCCCTCCATCATCTACCAGGTCATGTGCAATGCCTAGGCCATTATCATGAATGTGTGTGCTGGCAACCCTGGAATCTATCACAACTCCCACATCTGGCATTTGTCGCAGCTGTACCAGGCATTTGTCAGTGGGGGCATCCTGTATGGCCATCTGGTGGGGGATGCTGGCTATGCACTGGAGCAGTGGATGATGACACCCATCAGAAATGCACATACACCCACACAAGAAAGCCATAATGAGGCACACTCACAAACCAGGATTATAATAGAGCATGTGTTTGGAATGCTCAAGTCATGGTTCAGCTGCCTTGACATATCTGGTGCAGTACTCTCCAGCCACATGTTCATAGTATGTGCCATGCTACATAATAAGATCCTGCGGAAACAGCTGCAGCAGGAACAGCATGGGGAAGGGCCACACAGTCCACCACCATTGCCAATGTCCCCACAGGCACAGAGGGACTCAGAGGAGGATGCCCCTGAGCCTGCTCCTCTAGGCAGATGGAGGCGTGCCCAGTATGCTCAGGCCTTGGCAAAGAGGCAACGCATAGCACACACACTGGTACTGTAGGGACCCCAGGCACTGACACCTCTCCCTGACTCACACACACAGTAAAATGGATGACACACACATCACATTACCTATAACTTGCCACGTGTAGGCAGTGTACTGTATGCATCCAACATAGGTGGCCCTCAAGCACCACCCCCCAACTGCCACAGCCACAAGGTAAGTCAGCCTTCTTAACAATAAATGAATGGATTAGTATGTTTTGGTAGCATATCTCTGGTAATGCTGCATGCATGTAAGGGAATGGGGGTGGCCTACTAGGATAGCAGCAGACAACTGACAGCTATGTGGGACACCAGAGAATGTCTGCCCAATACTGGCCTCCCCACACTATGCAGTAGTACCCAAGGTGTCAAATCCCACTGCAGTATATGTATGGGGACAACTAACTGGGGGTCATAGGTCACAGGCATGGATGTCAGTGTGGGCATCCTATACCCACCCTTCAGACCCACACAGCAAGTCAGCTGTAGAACACCAGAGAGAAATGTCTGGCAAAGGCCCACAAATGGTGACAATGTTGAATTACCCCCCTACAAACTCACACAGTGATAGCACAGCAGGTCTCACAGTTGCAGTAAGGCTATGAAGGGTAAGAAGTCTGAAACTCAAATGTATGCCATTACAATCTGACCTGTGGTCTTTACTGATATGCCTCTAGTCCCCAAGACAGGGCACTATAGTATGGTAAATGGAACCAAAATGTAAAGCAAATATCAGCACAGTCTGTACACATGTGTGCAGTTGACAGGTGTCCCCCATATACCCACAGAAATGCAGTAACATGTATGTTTGCAGGGAAATAGCAGCATAGCACACATTGGCAGGGCTGTCGCAATACACATGAAAACATGCTGCATGTCCACAATATGCAGGTGTGAATGAGCTATGTGTAGGTGTGGTTAATACTGTCAGGATCTAGCCATCACATTCTCCTGGCAGTTGTCTTGTAGTGCCCCAGGTACAGTGCTGTCTTTGACAGGGCCATGTGCAGATAACTGCAGTGCCAACTATTATGCATGTCAGTGACACCTACTGCTCTGCCACTGACATACCTGAAAGTCACAGTGCTATGTGGAATATACTACACATATAATGGACTTCTTGAAGGCTGTGTAGCCGAGGTGCTAAGGCTTTTGTGAATATAGTGCTTTTTGGTACTGTTGCCAGTGGTTATTTTCAATAATTCTTTTATTTTATGTTTGCTTTTAAATATAATGGACATGCCTGCACAGTAGAATGCACTCTATACCCACACCCATAACTCCCAACCTCTGACAGCAAGATATCTGGACAAGGGCAGAAATAAAAGTGGAACAAAAACACACTGATTGGCATCGGTTGAAAATATCACCCTTACATACTGAGAAAGTTGACAGGGTTAGGGTTTTGCACTATCAGGAATTGTCTGAAGGTTAGGTAGTCTGAAACAGTAACATCTGTCATTATTTTGTAACATCACTCTTCAATTATATGTAACTAACTTGCCATAAAAATGCAAGACAGGAAGAAGCCTTTAGCCAGACACCTGGACAATCTCCCAAAAAATGTACAGGTGAGAGGTATGGCCACACAAGGATATGACATCTTAGGTTACAAAGATACCACACAAGCAGGAGATCCCCAGCCAGTATATCACCAAGTTGCTGGACTGTTTACACAGAGCGTCATCACTCAACTGGCTGTAGCCACACCTCACAACTAGCTTTGCTGGGCAAGAATGTACATAGCTGCCCCATAATATTGGTCTATGCATAATACAACTAGTATTCCTCTGGTAAAGCACTGTGATGATCTGAGGATGTCTGGCACTAGGTAATGACACAATACATTGCAGTGTCAGACCACAGATATGTCAGAAAATGTCTGCTAAACAAACCCAGTTCCCCTGAGGAAAGTCCTGTGTACTCCTGAGAGGAATGGCTGCAGCACACAAAACCCTGAACTGGAGTACACTTATCTCTGGAATGGAGTCCCACTCTAACTATTGAAGGTCACACTGGGCATGCTCCTACACCTAGAGGATCACAGGACATGTTGAAACTCACATCGGACTATATGACTGTATTGTGTATATATGTCTGTGCATACAGACAGCTATGTATACCTTAACTGTCCCCACACACACCCATCAGACAGGATTACCCTCAGCTAGCTGAATATGTGATATATCATATGTGATATATCTCCATCTGTTGTATGTGATATGCAGACATATATAGGGGCAACAGATAACAACATATGTCAAGCATACACACACATAGATATGGGGAAGTGAGAGACAGACAGTGATAGAGAGAGAGAGAGAGAGAGAGAGAGAGAGAGAGAGAGAGAGGGACACAGACAGAGTGAGTCACACACACACAGATACCCTGAATGGCATTCAGTGATGTCCTGCTGTGGACAGTGGTATACCAGTTGTAAACAGTTGCATGTGCCAGCATAAAAGGTAAACCCCAATGTGTAATAGTACTGAGGTTGGGTTTATAATATCACATTGTGTGTGTGTGTGTGTGTGTGTGTGTGTGTGTGTGTGTGTGTGTGTGTGTGTGTGTGTGCGTGCGTGTGTGTGTGTGTGTGTGTGTGTGTGTGTGTGTGTGTGTGTGTGTGTGTGCCCATAGGTCTATGTATGAGGAGACTGTTCCCACTCAGTACATTTCACATTGCCCAACTTCACAAGATCTGCTGCTGTCATTCACCTTTGAAGTACCACTGGACACCTATCTCCCCTATAAGCTATGTAGCCCTGCAATAACTGTGTAACACTATAGTACAAATAACTAGATAGGTAGGGGTTCTAACCTCAATACTGGTAACTGTGTGTGTGTGTGTGTGTGTGTGTGTGTGTGTGTGTGTGTGTGTGTGTGTGTGTGTGTGTGTGAGAAAGTTGTGTGTGCGAGAGTGAGGGAGTGTGTGTTTGTTTGTAGGTGAAACAGTTTTAGGCCATTCCCACTCACAGCACTTCCCAGTGTCCCACTTTATCGGTCCTGCTGATGTCATTCCCCTTATCAGCAACTTTGGCCAGATGTCAGCTAAGTAAACTCTGTAGTGCATGTGATAACTGTGTAATACTATAGTACAACTAACTAGATATGCAGGGGTTCTACTCTCAGATCCAGCAAATGGGTAAGTGTGTATGTTTGTAGGAAGAAGTATTTTAATAAGTTTCCCACCCAGTGCCCCACTTTATCAGTCCTGCTGATGTCATTCCCCTTTTCAGCACCTTTAGCCAGTTGTCAGTTCAGTAAGCTCTGTAGTGCATGTGATAACTGCGCAATACTATAGTGCAAATCACTAGATAGGCAAGGGTTCTACTCCCAGATCTGGGAAATGTAGGTGTGCAAGTGTGTATGTTTGTAGGAAGAAGTATTTTGATAAGTTTCCCACCCACTGCCCTACTTTATCAGTCCTGCTGATGTCATTCCCCTTATCAGCACCTTTAGACAGTTGTCAGCCCAGTAAGTTCTGTGGCATGTGCGATAACTGCGTAACACTATAGTACAAATCAGTAGATAGCCAGAGGTTCTACTCTCAGATCTGGAAAATATGGGTGTGTATGTTTGTAGGAAGAAGTATTTTGATCATTTTCCCACCCAGTGCCCTACTTTATCAGTCCTGCTGATGGCATTCTCCTTATCAGCACCTTTGGCCAGTTGTCAGTCCAGTAAGCATTGTAGCATGTGTGATAACTGCATAACACTATAGTACAAAACACTAGATAGGCAGGGGTTCTAATCTCAATACTGGCAAAGTGTGTCTGTGTTTGCGTGAGAATCATATGATGTGTGGATTATACCATTTTGAGTTGTGTACCACCCTGAACACTTCCCATCACCCTACTTTACAAGGCCTACTGATGTCATTGACCTTAGAAGTACCTTGAGAGAAAGTGAAATTATATAATCTCCATGGCGCATCTGATAACTGGGTAACACTATAGTAGAAATAACTAGATAGGTAGGGGTTCTAATCTCAATACTGGAAACTGTGTGTTTGTGTGTGTATGTGTTTGGGTGAGACTCATTTTCTGTGTGGGTTATACCATTTGCCTGTTTACCACCTCCTGATGACATTACTTTATATAGCGTGTTAATGGCATCTGCCTCATGTGCAGCATGTTAAACTGTTGTACAGGCCATACCAGTAATCTGTACAGATGTCTATGGAATAGCCAGATGTTTGCAACCTATATGTGGCTATGTCCCCTAATAATGGCCATGCATGTGATATTGTTGCCAAGTAGGTCACAGTTACTGTAGTGGCACACATGTCAGCATCAGACATCATACCTGACTGAAACATCATGCTGATACAATGTATGTTACCCTATCACTTTTCCAGGCTTGTAGGAGCAATAGATTACTCCAGTTGCTATTTCTGGTGGGTTATTTCACCATCCATGAAGGTATTATGTCTTGTAAGAGGTAGTGGGTTATGTCCCATGCTTATAATCTATGTGGGGCATGTCATGTGTATGTAACACTGTAGTACATTAAAGTGGATATGTAGGTTTACCAATCTGTCTATTGCCAACTGTGTTTGTGTTACTGTATACACATCCCCTGTGTCAGTCTTTACTGTGTGTATGCAAAGCATATACCATTTTGTCTCCTTGTTCTACCATGTGAACTCAAGAATACATACCACAAACCTTTCATACACAGTACCATGCATGCCCTCACCAACTGCATCAGGGTTGAGTGTATGGGAAAGAAATGGCAGGGGCAACAGGTTCTGACAGGTGAATCTGTTATGGTTAACCAAATGGCTAAGCTTGTGCGGAGCCTACTGACAGTACTCTAATAACATGTATGTATGAGCCTGTGGTACTACACAACACTGAGGTGACATGTCTGAAGGCTAACTGTCTGTGACAAGGGATATGTATGCAAGGTCAACCTGTCTGACAACAGTGTCCATCACACACTGTTGCATGCATACACACCAGGTAAATGTACATATAAAGCTGTACCTTGGCTATGAAATGGTTGGCATGTAACCACTCTGCCATTCTCCATTTTGTTAATGTCTGCAGGGCCACAGCCCTGCACACATGCACACACATACAGGTGAGGTGGCAGACAGGCATTACACAGACCTCACAATAGCCAACTGGTGATATTCACAACACAGTCAGACCACTGCATACATACCCTGGACAGGCCCTCAATATCCTGCAGTGCAGCCCTTTCCACTTAATATTACTACTTATATATACCTCTGTGATACATTAGTAGTGTTAGTAGGTGATGGGCCTTCAAGTAGCATACACTGCACCCAAGTACACATAATTGCTGTTCACCTGTATAGCACAGTGGCAACTCCTACAGAACATACCTCTCAACTGTGCAGAGTGTTGCTGAATGTCTACAAATGTGGCTCATGTTTCTGGTCTGTTTGTCATAAATCCTCTGTTTGTCTGACACATTACTGGGATGATATGAGGACTGGTGTCACTAATTAATGACATATTTTGAGTTTCACACTTCAAAACCTGCAGTAAATGTATGTTACAACAGAACCGGTTAGACTAACAACCTTCTAAGCTTACAGTGGATATGAGAGCACAGAAATCATGTGATAACATTTCCCACCTTTAATGTGCCCTATAACCTGTGCAATCCAATTGAAAAACAAACACATTGGTTAGGAGTAACATGTAGACATTGAAATACGTACAAAAGGCTGGTTGTATGACTGTGCACAACCTTAAACTAATACTTTGTTAAAGCACCTTTTGATTTCATAACAGCAGTCAGTCCTCTTGGGAAGGTGTGTATCAGCATGGCACATCTCAACTTAGCAATATTTCTACACTCTCCCTTGCAGAAGCCCCCCAACTCTGTCAGACTGTGAGGGCATCCCTTCTACACAGGCCTCTTCAGAGCACCCCACAGATTTTCTATTAGATGCAGGTGTGGACTGTGGCTGGGGCATTCCAAAATGTTGATTGTCTTCTGGTGAACACATTCTTTTTTGGATTCTGATGTATGGTATGGGTCATTGTTGTGTGGAAAGAGGTAATTCCTCTCCATCCACAGCTTTCTAGCAGACACATGAAGATTTTGGGCCAAAAGGGACTGGTATTTGGAACTGTTCCTAATCCCGTCCACCTTGGCTAAAGGCCCACTTCCAGCTTATGAACAGCAACCTCAAAACAGGACCCTGCCATCACCATGCTTGACCATGGGGATGGTGTTCTTTTGGTGATGCACAGTGTTCTTATTGTGCATAACAAATCTTCTGGTATTGTGGCCAAAAGGTGCAACCTTGGTCTCATTACACAACAACACATGTCCCCACATGCTTTTGGGAGACCTGATGTATTTTTCTTGAGAAATTCACCAGACCTGGATGTTCTGTGTGAGAAAAGGCTTTCATCTTCCAACCCTACCCCATAGGCCAGACATGCAGAGATTACAGGAGATTGTTGTCACATGTAGTACACAATCGGTACTTGCCAGAGATTCCTGTGACTCCTGTAGTATTGCTGTAGGTCTCCTTGCAGCCTTCCTGACCAGTTTGGGTCTTGTCTTTTTCACACATTTGGAGGGATGTCCAGTTCTTTGCAATGTCACTGTTGCCCCATAATTTCACCACCATTTGATGACTGTCTTCTTTGTTTTCCATGGTATATGCAATGCTGGGGAAATGTGTGTTTACCCTTCTCTGGGCTGGTACCTTTCACAAATGCTGCTTCATAAGCTGTATGTGAACTATGGCTGTTGCTGTAGCAGGCAACTGAGTAAATTTTAAGATAATCCTGGTAGGATCACTGACCATTATTTGCTGTTAATCAAAGAGTCTCTGTAAGTGATGGCAGGTGTGTACCCAAAAAGACGTAATGCTGTAATTATATCGAAAGCTGCTTCAACACAGTATTTGCTTCAGCCTGTGCACATGTATGCATCTAGCTTTTTGTATGTTTTTTGTGTGTCATAATCATTCCCATAACAGATTTGTTTGTTTTACAATTGAATTGTACAGGTTATAGGTCACATGAAAAGTTGGAAAGGTTTGGAAATGCTTTATTGTGCTCTCATTTTTGTATATCACAAATACCTGGCATTCTAACAGGTGTGTGTACACCATTTATATGCACTGTATAGCATTAATTTATAAAATATGTCCCTAGTTTTGGGTCTTTGTCCCTACATGTTGTCAGTCTTTGTCCAGATTTCTTGCAATGACAGGTTGTGAAGTATGCTACAGATATGTGACATCTCCTTCAAGTGAACATGCAGATATTGCAAAATGGCTGAGAGTAACAGTTGTGTGCATGGTCACATGCATGACCTTAACATGCCTGGAGTACTGGTGAGCCACAACACAAAAATATAATATTCACCAGCTTCATGCTGCTGTCCCACATCCAGACCAGAGGTACCTATGTAGTTGTGGGGGAGAGGTACTGTCAGCAGATTCACATTTGGAATTAGTACAAGAAGAATGCTACTTTTCTGCACAGGTACAGTACAATCTCTGATAGTACACAATTTGCTGTCCTTCACCATAGATGTGCACCTGTGTGCATTACTAAACCCCACCCACAAATGCAGTATGAACTGACATATGCATCTAGATACTCTATAGAAGACAGTATGACTGCTACATGATTAAACTGATGTGCACTGTGGCCTTACCTGGACGCTCCTTGCCTGTTGCCTGGGTGCCACCCACCTCCACGACTTGTGTTTCCTTGTGTTTCCTTGTGTTGGCTGTTATGTGGGGGCTGCCCCAAGGTTGACAAGGAGCTCCTCTGTTGCTGTAAGTGGGATCTGTGTGGTGGACCCCCACCTGTACAGTACAGACCCTGGCCACGGCAGCAGCCCTTTGCCGGGCATGATGTATCAGGTCAGTTGCCCGATGCTTGACCTGATCGTAAGTGTGGCCATGGTGGCCCAAGGTGTTAATTCTGTGGACAAGATCATCCCACAGAGCAGTCTGCTCCTGCAGATTGTGTCAGTTATGGACGAATAGCACAGCATGGTGCTGGATTTTGGCATCGTTGATAGCAGCATTCTCATCTGCAGTATATGCTGGCTGATGCTGCATGCCACCTGGAAGACATAAACAGGGAAACACACTACAGGACCTCAGGCATTGCCAAGAGGTGTTTACAGAGCCAGCACATCAAAATTGCCTATCATTAGTCACCACTTACAACCACATCATATCCCTGTCATCTATCAGCACAGTATGAACCTGCATTGCACTCTTGGTCCTGATGTGTCATGTTCCCCCAATGAGGGCCAGTACATTGCATAAACCACCATTCATCATTCACGTTCATGTAGAGGGATGACAGTGGCTGTCTTCCTTGCAGATGGGATGTCAATGGTGATCAGGCTTTGTTTGCATACAGTGTGTACTGGAGCTGGAAGCATATGCCTGACTTCATGTATGATGCAGACAGGAGTGTTATCTGGTCCCATGGAGACTTTCTTTTGTTGACTTTGATTAGGCAGTATGCACCTGCTCCCTGATGATGAGTGGAGGGATGCAAGGTACTGTGCATATCCACCTATACTGATGGTGAGCCAGGGGGTGATGCTTGCCCAAAACCTGTCTGTAGCAGGTTGGCTATAGCTATGGTGTGTGTGTATGCAGTGCGATTGACCAACATAGGGTGGGTTGGGTTGATGCCTCTGAGATTGCAGACATACATGAAGACAACCTTGTGATTGCCCTTGGTGGATGTGTCCAATTTGTACTCATAGTTACCCTTACAGCAATCCACCTGTCATTCAGACAAAGGGTGACTTTCTGCCAAGTTGGTGCTGCTCCTAATTTGCCCTGTACAGCCAGTATAGTGACCAATTATGTGATTTGTGTATTGCTGCTGTCCAACAAAGTGGATTATTCTACCTTGGTGGAGACAGGTTTTACAAGTAAGGTATTGCTGAGTCTATACAGCTATGTAGGGGGTCATATAGCTGTTTGTAGTAGGCATGGACACAAGGTCATAACACAGTTGGACACCTCTCCAATTTCAACCTGATAATCATGCTTATTCTAGTACCCATGTCTGTGTCAGGGCAATACAATGACCAATAGTTGTCGAAATCTAACTCTGTTGGGTGCACAGAAACTAAGATTACACGTGTACAACATGTACAGCAATTTACCTGACATTTTGCATCCCATGTCTGTTGTTATGAGGCACCAGGTACACCTACTCATACATACATGTGCACAGGTAATACCTGATATACATTTATGTTCTATGTCAGTATGGCACACTGTATTTACACTCTTGCTGCTTAGTCATTCCTGTCAACCTGTTATAGAAGGACATCTGGAGGACACGACACCTACATGGGGGTGATGGGCCAAAATTAGTGACATTTTCTTAATATTGCTATAACAGACTTGAGTCGTTTGATAGCACAGTAGCCTTTGCATTCAGAGACATACCCTGGAGGATGTCTGACACTCATATGGCAGGAAGAGAGGAGAAAGGCTAGGAGTATGGTAGTGAGGGTAGGAACTTCCAATGTTGGAAGTATGACTGATATGGAGACAGAGCTAGCTGATATGATGGGCAGAAGGACGGATGATATATTGTGTGTGCAAGAGACCAGATGGAAGAGGAGGGTAAGGCTAGGTGTATCAGAGGAAGGTCCAAATTGTTCTATCATGGAGTGGATTGGAGGAAAAATGGTGTAGGAGTTATCCTGAAGGAACAGTATGCCAAGAGTGTTTTTGGAGGTGAAAAGAGTGTTGGCTAGAGTGATGTTTATGAAGCTGGAAATGGATGGTGTAATGATGAATGTTGTTAATGCATATGATCCGCAAGCTGGGTGTGCGATGGATGTGACAGAGTGAGTTGGATGAAGTGGTGATGACTGTACCCAAGGGTGAAAAAGTGGTAATTGGAGCAGAGTTCAATGGGCATGTTTGTGAAGGGAACAGAGGGGATGTGGAAGTGATTGGTAGGTATGGTGTTAAGCAAAGGAATGCAGAAAGTGAGATGGTAGTGGGCTTTGCAAAAAGGATGGACATGGCTGTGGTGAATACATATTTTAACAAGATGGAGGAGCATAGGATGACATACAAGAGTGGAGAAAGATGCACACAGGTGTATTATATCCTATGCAGGAGGGCCTGTTTGAAGAAGATTGGAGACTGTAAAGTGGTGACAGGGAAATGTAGATAGGCAGCATAGAATGTTGGTCTGTGGGATGACATTGGTGATCAAGAAGAGGAGGAGGAGTGTGAGGGTAGCACCAAGGATCAAATGGTGGAAACTGAAAAAGGGTGATTGTGAGGTTGAGTTCAGGGAAGAGTTAATACAGTTGAGTTCAGGGAAGAGTTAAGACAGGCACTGGGTGGCAGTGAAGAGTTACTGAATATCTGGGTAACTACAGCAGAGCTAGTAAGGGAGACAACTAGAAAGGTGCTTGGTGTGACATTTGGACAGAAGAAGGAGAGCAAGGAGATCTGGTGGTGAAATGAGGAAGTGCAGGAGAGTATAAAGTGAAAGAGGTTGGCGAAGACGAAGTGGGATTGTCAGAGAGATGAAAAATGTAGACAGGAGTATAAGTAGATGAGGTGCATGGCAAACATGAGGTGGCGAAGGCTAAGGATGAGGTGTATGAAGTGTTGTATGAAAGGTTGGACACTAAGGATGGAGAAAAGGACCTATATAGATTGGCTAGACAGAGGGATTGAACTAGGAAGGATGTGCAGCAGATAAGGGTAATAAAGGATAATGAGGGAAATATACTCACAAGCAAGGAGAGTGTGTTGAGCAGATGGAAAGAGTACTTTGAGGGGCTGATGAATGAAGAGAATGAGAGAGAGAGAGAAGGTTGTATGATGTGGGTATGGTGAATCAGGAATTGCAACAGATTAGCAAGGAGGAAGTACGGATAGATATGAAGAGGATAAACAATGGAAAGGCTATTGGTCCAGATGACATACCTGTGGAAGCATGGAGGTGTTTAGGAGGAATGTCAGTGGAGATTTTAACCAGATTGCTTAATGAAATCTTGGAAAGTGAGAGGATGCATGAGGAGGGGAGAAAAAGTGTTTGGGTACTGATTATAAGAATAAGGGTGCTGTGCAGAGCTGTAGTAACTACAAAGGAATAACATTGATCAGTCACAGCATGAAGTTATGGGAAAGAGTAGTGGAAACTAGGTTAAGAAGGGAGATAATGATTAGTGATCAGCAGTATGGTTTCATGCCAGGAAAGATACTTCAGATGCAATGTTTGCTCTAAGAGTGTTGATGGAGAAATACAGAGAATGTCAGAAGAAGTTGCATTGTGTCTTTGTGGACTTAGAGAAAGCATATGACAGGGTATCTAGAGAAGAGTTGTAGTATTGTATGAGGAAGTCAGGAGTGGTGGAAAACTATCTAAGAGTGCTACAGGATATGTACAAGGGTAGTGTGACAGTGGTGAGTTCTGCAGTGGGAGTGACAGATGTGTTTAAGGTAGAGGTGGGATTACATCAGGGATCAACACTGAGCCCTTTCTTATTTGTAGTGATGATGGATAGGTTGACAGACAAGATAAGACAGGAGTCCTCGTTGACTGTGATGTTTGCAGATGACATTGTGATCTGTAGTGAGAGTAGGGAACAGGTTGAGGAGACTCTAGAGAGGTGGAGATATGCTCTAGAGAGGCAGGACTAAGGCAGAATATATATGTGTGACTGGGAGGAAGGATAGAGGAATGGTGAGGATGCAGGGAGTAGAGTTTGCAAAGGTGAATGAGTTTAAATACTTGGTATCAACAGTTTAGAGTAATGATGAGTGTGGGGGAGAGCTGAAGAAGAGAGTACAGGCAGGATGGGGAGAGGAGAGAAGAGTGTCAGGAGTGATTTGTGACAGACAAGTAACATTAAGAGTGAAAGGAAAGGTCTGCAAGAGGATAATGAAACCAGCTATGTTATATGGGTTGGAGACAGTGGAAATGACAAAAAGGCAGGAGTCAGAGGTGGACGTGGCAGAGTTAAAGATGTTAAAATTTACACTGGGTGTGATGAGGGTGGACAGGATTAGGAAAATGTATATTAGAGAGTCAGCCCAGGGTGGACAGTTTGGAGACAAAGCCAGAGAGGTGGGATTATGTTGGTTTGGACATGAGCTGAAGAGGGATGCTGAATACATTGGGAAAAGGATGGTAAGGATGAAGCTGCCAGGTAGGAGGAAAAGAGGAAGACCTAAGATAAGGTTTCTGGATGTGGTGATAGAAGACATGAAGATGGTTGTGACAGAGCAAGATGCAGAGGAAAGAAAGAAATGGAGACAGGTGATCTGCTGTGGTGACCCCTAATGGAAACAGCTAAAAGAAAGTGAAGGAGATGTTTATTTATTTATTTATTTATTTATTGGCATTTGTTAACCGTTTTTGTCCAACTGGGCTTGTTGCCCATTTTCAGTGGAGACCCGAGGAGAAAAGCTCCAGTAATACATTTTAAAACAAGTACAATTTTAAACAATATCGATATAATAACAGTTATAGCAAAATGATTCACATATGTTGGGTTACATGCATAAAGTTAAAGTTGCATTAAAAAGAAGCTAAGTAACAATTTTGCATTGATATAGTTCAATAGGTCAACAATAAACATTTTTTGTTTGTATAAAATTGTGCAAATGCATAGTAGACACATTGGAGAGAGAGGTGTAATGAGGTACTAAGTATGGTCCTTTTGAGTGTACATAAAGGGAAGGAAGGCTAGGTAGGGTCATGGCAAGGGCAGGTTCTGGAATTGAGAAAATAAGCTTTTAGTTCATTTTTAAAGTGTGAGGTGTGGGAGATTGAATGTAAGTCAAGGGGAAGTTGGTTCCAAGCATGGGCAAGGGAGTGTTTGTAGAGTAGTTTGCCTACTGACCTTTTTTGGGTGGTAGATGTCAAGTAATTGTTGGTTCGAAGTACGGAGGATCCAGGATGGGATGTAGATGGAGACTAAGGAAGATAGAGATGGACAGAAGGAGGATTTATAAAGAATAGAGTGTAGCATATGAAATTTATAAGATAGCAGAAACTGGGGAAGTTCAAGCCATTGAAGAGAGTTTAAATAAATGCAGTGGTGTGATTTGTATGGGGAGTTAGTACTGAATCTGGCTGTTTTATGGTAAGTCTATTGCAGTTTGTTTAGAGTGGAGGCCTGGATATTGGTAAGAACTGGGGTGGCGTATAAGAGGGAGGGGAGGAGGAGTGCCTGGCCGAAGGTAAGTCTAGATTCAGGGGTTAGGAATTTTTTGTTCCAATATAGCAGACCTAGTTTCTGGTTTGTTTTTTTTATACATTGGAGTATGTGTAGGTTGAACTTGAGTTCGTCATCGATAATGACCCCTAGGAGTTTTGTGTGGGTGTCAGGTTGGATGTTTGTATTGTTAGAAGATGTAATAAAAAAGGAGGTTTTGTGATGAGAAAGAGAACGGGGAAGGACAAGTAGGAGTTTGGTCTTTTTGGGATTTAGGATCAATAGGTTGTGAGAGAGCCATTGTTCAGTGGATAGTAGGGCCTGTTGGGTCAGGGAGTGTAGTTCAGGAATGTTATTTGAGATGGATATAAGTGTGGAGTTGTCGGCATACTGAATAAGAGAGGATTCTTTGCATGAAGTGTAAAGATCATTGGTGAAGATGTTAAACAAAAGGGGCCCCAAGATGGAGCCTTGGGGAACACCAGTGGAGATGGGAAGGAAAGGTGAGGAGGATGAGAGCCATTTGACAGATTGTTCCCTGCCAGATAGGTAAGTATTAAACCAGGCAAGTGTGGAGGGGGATAGGTGGAGATTTGCGAGTTTGGATAGTAGTAGAGGATGAGAGACAGTATTCAAGGCTTTGGAGAGATCTAGGAAGAGACAGGAAATGTGTTTATTGTTGTCTAGGGCCTCTGCAATGATATGAGTGAAGGAGAGGAGGGCAGTGGTGGTGCTGTGGTGAGGACAAAATCCATGTTGGGTAGGGGTAAGTAAGTGGTGTTTGAGGAGGTGATTGAGAAGCTGTGAGTGAATACATTTTTCTAATATCTTGGAGAGGGGGGACAGAATGGCAATGGGTAGGTAGTTTGAGGGGTCAGTGGAGTTTCCACCTTTATGAAGAGTGATAGTTAAGAAAGATTTCCAAAGGGTGGGGACAGTTGATTCCAGAATAGATCGATTAATTAGTATAGATACAGGATAGGCAATTCAGTCAGCAGCAAGTTTGAGGAATGTAGGAGATAGATTGTCAGTGGAAGGAGAGCAAGGTTTTAGCTTGAGTAGTAGAGATTTGATGTAAGTAATGAGAACTGGCTCAAAAAAAGTTGTGTTAGTGGGACTTGGAGAGGTGGGTGTTGAAGTAAAGTTTGGCTTAGAGGTTACCAGATTTTGGATGGAAGAGATAAAGTGTTTATTCAGGAGGGTAGCTGTTTCCTGAGAGGAAGAGTTAGGGTATGGGGAGGGATTAGAGGGCTTTCCAGGATAGAGGATGTTGTTGAGAGTTGACCAAAAGTTTTGAGGATTGGATTTGTTGTTAAGCTGAGCAGAGCTATAGTATAACTTTTTGTCATTAGTTGTATGTTTTTTTGCAAGGTTCCTCAGTTGTCTGTATTTTTGAAGAAAAGGTGGTTGTTTAGTTTTAGTCCAGGTTTTCCAAGCATGATCTCTTTGTTTCATAAGGGACCTAGTCTCTTTGGAGAGCCAGGGAGCATGGTTTGATTTTACTCTGATCTTCCTAGAGGGAGCTAAGGAGTTTAGAGTATTCATACAAATGCTATTGAAAGTGCTTACAGCATCGTTTAGGGGGAGGTGTTTTAGGATGGACCAATCTATTTTGTGGAGAATGCAGTTAAATTGGGATGAATTGAAAGTCGATAGTTTTCGACAGTCTTTGATAAGGTGGGGTTTAGGAATATGGGAGTAGTGTCTTAAGATGGTGGTAGGGAGATAATCACTGAGGGAGTCAGGTAAGGTGGTGGGATTGTGGTATTGGTGGGGGGAATTGGTAAGGATCCAGTCTATGATGGAGCTGGAAGTGGAATTTTTATGGAAGCGAGTGGGAGATGTTATAAATTGGTGGAAGCCGTGTAGGTGGATACTGAGTTGGGGGGGAGTCAGTTGTGAATTTGGACCAATCAATGTTGACATCACCAAGGATAAGTGTCTCATATGGTATGTTGTGGGAGAACCAGGATAGGATGTTTTCAAGAATGGGCAGATTGTTACCAGGAGGAAGGTAGAGGCAATTGCAAGTTTTTTTGTGGGGATTCAGATGTCAGTTAAGGATGATGATTTCAGCTGGGAGGAAGTCAGGAATTGGGGAAGGATATGGTGAGAGGTTAAGAATGTTTGAGTAGAGGATGGCCACGCCACCACCTTTTTTACAGGTCTATCAAATCGGAAGATATAACCTGGTGGGAGTATTTCACTATTTGAGATTTGTGGCTTGAGCCAGGTTTCAGATAGGGAGAGGATGTGAGGGATATTGAGAGCTATCCATGAGTGCAGCTCAGTGACTTTATTTGCTAGACTCTGAATATTCAGTGAGTAAATAGTTAAGTATTTGGATGGAGATTATTGTTGTGACTGAGGTTGGTGACTGTTAGAGGAGTAAGATGGGGCAGTGTAGAGATAGTTTTGGGGAGAGAAGAGGGGCCAGGGTTGGGATGGATATCTCCAGAACAAAGCAAGTTTTTAGTGAGGAGAGAGTGTGTAGTAGATGCTAGATGGAGTTTGTATAGTTTTGACTTAGCTTTGTGGGAAGGTTTAAAAACCTGTATTATGGATAGTTTATATAGACTTGAGGTAGAGGTAGTAAATAGATTAGGGGAGATAGTAAAAGATGAAGTAGTTGGATATATGTTGTATGAGTCAGAAGATGGTGAACATATGAGTGGGTCAGAGAGATTGGAGTGGTAAGAGGTGGAGATAGAGAGAACAAGGAGTAGTGTAGAAGATATTATAAAATAATACATGTTGGAATAAAATATGGCCAGATAGAGTAGGTATAGTGACAGTGGTATAGAGGAAGTGGTGTTGACAAGATTGACAGATTAGTAAGGTGGTTGTGGCAATAGGCAGGAAGTGGAACTGTAGTGGCTAGTGGGACAGGAAGGGGAGGGATAGTTAGGTATAAAGGTAATTGTAATGGGGGTGGGTGGGAATGGGGTAGGGTAGGGGAGTGAAGTGATGTTGTAATGTCAGTCTTCACAGGTTGCCAATGATTTGCCAGTCATAACATAACTCTATGAATAAATGACTACAAATATGAGCCACACATATGGTAGTGTGCATAACACTGGACAGTTGAATGGTATGAGCTCAGTACATCACATGCAGTTCAACACACACATCTGCAACAATAGTTTACTATGCAAATACCCTTTATAGGTCTCTCACATTTTTGAGACAAACATGTATATCATAGTTGTATTCACAATTAACATATGGATATCTACAACATCCCAATAGCTGGCCTAGCAGTGTCACAGTCAGTATTGTTCAACACACACTCCAGTAGTAGTCATATGTGAGCCATCCTTTCTTGGCATGACTCAGGGGCCTGAGCTATTTTCTATGTAACTGCAGACAGACCCAGGTGCTATGGCCAATAGGTTCTGATCAGCAATATATCAGTACAGCAAGTATTGTTGAGACATATTTGTTGAACTTCCTATTTCCCATTATTACGTACCCCCTACTGCATTCCATTACATGCTTACTTGTTTGACATACCTTTTTTTTTCCAAGTATAGTTGGTTTAATTCCGATTTGTGTTGGTTAGTTGGTTGTTTGGTTGTTTGGTTTGTCTGTCTGTTTGTCTGTCTATCTCTCTCTCTCTCTAAGATGTAGGGTATACATCTGTTTTGCATAGGCAGCAGTTTGCCTTTTGTAGGTAATGCTCATGAGCAGCTGATGGCCTGTGCACCAACTGGTGTCCCCCACTTGCTAATTGCATGCAGAACAGGTGTGTTATTATTCCTGTAGCCAATGGCATGGCAACATACTCCTATAACTGAATACTTCATGTGGGCATTTCCCCTTTTCCTTGTCTGTGAGGAGGAGTTCATGGAGGTGTGTGAACAGCGTCACTGAGGGTAGTTGGAAATACCTCTTACAATGAAAACTGTGGAGACAGCCCAACAAACTGGGGGATAATGTTCCAGACATAGGGACAGAATGTAAGTATTTCTGTTATACAGTTGAATTAATGTTAGTTTAACAGTGTTTGTGTGGACATGGCTTTTCTAAATGATTTTCAGCCTGACAGTGTTATGTGGTTGACATAACTCTCAACTGTAGGGCTATCCGCAGAATAGCCAGAGTTTGGATTCTTATGTTTGGTGTATTCCTTGACATTTTTTGTCTTTGGAAAATCTGGGAATTACAGTCAGTAAATGGTATTATCCATTTGGGTTTCTGACTTCATATCCCTCAGAAAAGATATGTTACAACAAACCCTGTTACACCAGCAACTGTCTCAGTTTATAACAGCAATATTTCACATATGACCCTGTTTTGGGCCTCTGTCCCCCAGTATGTCAGGCTTTGTCCAGATGTCATGCAGTAAGAGGTTGATAGGTATGGTATATCATTATTTAGTGCCTTCATTTCTGATACCTACCCAGTGATGTATCAGAATGCCAGACATATGTGGAAGAAGCCTTATATATGAAGACAAAGCCTGGACATTCTGTGGGACTCTGTACAGTTGAAAGGTCAATGTATTTCTGGTGATTGTTGATAGGCTGTCAGGATTGTGTAGCAGTGCAGTGTGTAAATGTTATTTGGCCTGTGTATGGAGGGGAGTAGATGTAAGTGTTGTGGCTCTTTTTCTATCTGACTGTGCATGCTGCTCCAGTTTCTGGTGGTCTGTCGGCTGTATATGTTTGTAGGGGCAGACTAAGACATGTCCCATACCATGGTCAGGCATCATACTACATTGTGAATTGGGCCAGTATATGTAGGGATAGTGTCTGAGTGGCACACATGATGATGTTTTTGTTCACACAATCCTTATACTCTACTGTTCATTTGGCTTACCAGTATGTCACTGTGACTGTGGTGAAATTGGTTGTGGGTATGCACTTTCACAGTGGTGTCTGTTTTTCAGTGCTGTTACATCCCTGTAGTGCCTGATATATTTGCAAATACATGTGTAATTCCCCATAGCAGATTTGGGTTAGTGTTGTGTCAGTTTGACTGTAGTTTGGACCGTGCTTGGTGACATGCTTAGTAGTTAAGTGTAGTTTTCCTAATGTGATGTTATGTCCAGATATTTGTTGTATGTACTGTTGCCTAGCCACCATAAGTATAACACTTGTAGAAGCTGTCCAACAACACCAAGAAAGCACGGACACAAAACTAGCACTTTCATTCACTTTATTTCATGTGAACTTCCTCAGAAAACTTAAACTCCACCCACAAGACCATTTATATAATAAAATAAATTATCACATGACAAATGATGTCATAAAATCAAAAGACTTCATGTTACAAATGCTTAAAAATGTATAAAAAATACATATAAATGTAAATATATAACTATCTTTTTTATATATAAATATATATATATATATATATATGTATATATGTACAAGTAACTCCAAGAGAGTAAAAGTCCCATGGAGGCTGTAATAAATAATAAGAAAATGCCAATGATGAAAAATAGCATCAACGGGACAGCCACAGCTATAAATATAAAGTCAAAAAACAGTCGAATATATGAAAACACTTAGGAGCTAGAGTGTATCCGAAAAAACAAGAAAATAAAGGAACTCCAAACTGACAAAACATATGATTTAATCCACAGAAGTAAGCACTTTCACCACAAGGGCTTCATCAGACTTACAAAATACATTCAGACTAACATTTAAATACCAGATAGAAAATCGGGTACATGACATCACTTCCTTAATCTATTCAAAGTGGCAAATAAAAATCAAATACACAACATCACTTCCTTAGATACTATGCTAGCTGATCAAACAAATAAAATACATTGTTAAAAATACATAAATAAAAATACGTAAATAAAAATATATATTCACAGAATCAACCTACTACAAAACTAATAATATATAATAAAGGTGTAAACAGATATATTTCTGCAATACTGCATTCGCACTAAGCGATCTATAAAATCATTGATAAACGACCTTTACAAATCCTGATTAATTAAAAATACATATATATAAATCACATAAATAGTGTGTATAAATAAAAATTAATACAGTAATACAACAATGTAAACCTATCTAAAATTATTAGTCTGTCATGCTTATGCTCATGTTAAAAATGCAAAAAACTGGACGACTTAAACATACCTAAACCAAGAATTCATGTAGCCAAAATATATAATAACAGCATTCATCTGATCATATGTACAGTGAGACACTAGCTCATTAAAAATGCCATCAGTCAAAAGCAGATGATAAAAAACAGATGATAAAACTATAACCCATACACATACAAAAATAGGGAGGTTACAAAGGCATTGTGTGCCTACGCACGGAATAGTCTTTATATACCCTACGTCTTCTATTAAATAGGACAGGCTTGAGTGGAACCTTTTCATTCAAGCCAGGATGCCTATCTGCCCTAAATTTGATAATCCAATCGACCTCACAGCGTTCGGTATAATTGATAACATTACCCCCACGAATACTGGGATGTATAACCTGTAAAACCAAAAATTTAAACTGATGAGGAATCTGTGGTTTTAATATGTTTAGCCAGCGAGTAATGGATGTTACCTAGCATGATATTGTACATATGCTCTCTAATTCTCTCTCTAAACCGTCTATTGGTTTTCCCTATATAAAACGCGGTGCATTTTACGCACCTAGCAAGATAAATCACATTGCATGTCTGACAGTTTGTTGATGCAGTGAGGGGATATGCTAAATTAGTAACAGGATGAACAAAGGCATTAATATCATCTATAAAAGAACATTGCTTACACTTTAGACAAGGTTGTGTACCTAAATTGCCATTCTGTCTTTTCATACCAGTGGCTACGTTACGATGATATAGTAGCTGTCGTAGATTTCTCTTATTCTTGAATATAAACCTGGGTTCAGTTCCCACATGTTTCTTAACATTCTCATCAAGCATTAACCCCCCCCCCCAGTGTTTCCTAAAGATGTTCATGATGGAATATACATCAGATGTATAGTGAACTGAGATATTTACTGGTGATAAATCATCACCATCAAAAACAGTTACCAACAGATAGCTCAGGTTGTTCAGAAAAATATGGACATGCAGTAGAAGTCCTAAGTGGACTCACCTCATGCATAGCTTCTTGAATCTCTATGGATCCATACCCCCTCGTCAAAACTCTATTCTTCAAATCCTCCAATTCTTGTTGATAACCAATGGTCAGTGGATTAAGTCTAGAAGCTCGTATTACCTGACTTTTAACTACACTCCTAAATACATGCCTCGGGTGCATACTGGTCCTATGCAATAAAGAGTTACGAGAGCATGCCTTCCTATGTATGCCTGTATTCACCAGGCCATTATGAAACCTCACTATATTGACATCTAAAAAAGAAATATTAGTTCTCGAGTAGTTCATAGTGAACTTCAAGAAACTAGATGAAGTATTTATTTCTTCGTAGAACTCAAGTAAACTGCACTCGTTCTTGGTCCAAATCAAAAACAATCATCTACAAATCTGCGATAATATCCTACAAAGCCTTTGAACCCCTCCATATTAAATAACACTTGCTCTTCCCAACATGCCATGACGATGTTAGCGTAACTATTCGCACACGGCGTGCCCATAGCTACGCCATCTCTTTGCGAATAGACATTGTCATGGAATATGAAGACATCAACATATATATATGTGTGTGTGCAAAAAAGTTGTTTACATGTCAATGCTTCATCTGCAAAAAACACGATGTTTATAGTTTCATTCAAACCGAGTGCGTGATCTGCCCCAAGGTGGATTTGCCAGAGAGATTCTTTACATTCCAAAAGTGTTTTATATTTACCCGTAAATACCTCTTGAACAACATTGTCAATCACAGAAAAAGTAAATTTCTTAAAATCAGCACATACAATAGAATGCCTTGCTAAAGCATTGGTTTGTTCTTTCTTCCTAATGGCTAAAAGATGTTCACAAATCCTTCTTTTTAAACATCTGGTTGTCATTCTAGTATAATAACTGGGACATGAAAGGCACTGTGCAACATACACAACCATCTCACTGTTACATGTGTAATAACCTTTTGACCAATAAGTCCCTTTAATGTGATTAAACTTTACTGATGAGGAATTACTAATGTATCTGCATTTTCTATAGTTATTGCAAACATAAGTCCCTTTGGTTAAAATAAAGTTACCTAAAGTGTCCTCCTTTTTATTAGCTCCATATTCTAATAAACTTTTAATGTTATTAGTTTTTTTAAATGTAAAATTAGGTTGCGTACCTATCACTTTCACAAGATCCTGGTTACCCAGTAATATTTTCCAATTGTCCACTATAATGTTTTTAATGGACTACATTTCATTAGTAATGGGCAAAGTAAAAGCACAAGAAAAATTGCTATTATTATTAAATACTTGTTTATCATGTCCAATACTCTGTGATGAAACCTGAACCTGACCCAACAAAATAGAACAAGCCTTTCCTTCTCTTAAGGCAAGAGCCTCATTTTCAATGAGTTTAAGCCATGACCTGTCGTACCCTCTCGCTTCAGAAAATAACCTTAAGGTCTCCATTTCCTTAATAAAAGTAGCATCTACCAATGTTAGCTTTCTAAGTCTGATCAGCTGCCCCTTAACTACTCCTTTTTTCATATGAAACGGGTGGTGGCTATCCTTGTGTAAATATTGATTCACAAATATTGATTTCCTATAAATGTTAATAATGAACTACTAGATTCAAAATTATAGGTCAAATTAAGGCCCAAAAAGTTTAAACTGTGACCAAATCCACTTAAAGTGAATCTCAAAAAAATCTGTGGAGCCATTTAGGTAGGACACAAAATCACCAAACTCCTCAGAAGTACAATTCCATAGAAAAAACAAATCATTGATGTAATGACGATAAAACAAAATATTTTTGTCAAAGACACTGTTGGTAAGATATTTGTTTTCCCATTTTCTTATCATGAGATTAGCAAATGCTGGGGCACCCCTTGCCCCCATAGCTACCCCTGATGTTTGCTTGCACAATTGATTGCTAAAACTGAAAAAAATTGTTGTCCAAAACGAATTGCATAAGGGTACAAACAGTGTTGATCTTAGAATTAGTAAAGTTAGTATTCCTAGTTAAATATTCTCTTAAATGGTCTATGCCTTCTTCTTGGTCAATACAGGTGTAAAGAGAAACAACGCCCAAAGATGCAAAACAAAAATGTTCACATTGTGGTTTTAAATCCCTTAATATTTCCAGCAAATGCCATGAATCTTTTAAATAAAATTTAGAGACCTGCATAATGGGATTCAAAATAAAATCCAACCAAATGGAAAGCATTTCTGTTTTGGATCTAGCAGCAGATATTATTGGTCTAAAAGGGGGGTTAGTGCTGTTTTTTGTACTTTTGGAATAACAAACAAAGCTGCTAGCTTTGGATATTCAATTTATAAATACATATAACTTTGGTGATCTATTTCCCCTTGGCAGAACATGTCAAATAAACATGTAACCAACCTTAAATAACTACCTTTAATGTAAGTAACATCAACTTTTTTATAGGTCCCTTCATCCTTTAGCATTTCCTCTATAGATTTTTTATAATAACTTTGATCCAAAATTACTATTTTTACACACCTGGTTTGAATGACACTATAAACATCAAATGTTTTTTTGCAGATGAAGCATTGACATGTAAACAACTTTTTTACACACACACACACACACACACACACACACACATATATATATATATATATATATATATATATATATATATATATATATATATATTGTTTTATATATAAACATGATAGTTGTAGATTTACATTTATATGTACTTTTTTATACATTTTTAAGCATTTGTAACATGAAGTCTTTTGATTTTATGACATCATTTGTCATGTGATAAGTTATTTTATTATATAAATGGTCTTGTGGGTGGAGTTCAAGTTTTCTGAGGACGTTCACATGAAATAAAGTGAATGAAAGCGCTAGTTTTGTGTCCGTGCTTTCTTGGTGGTGTTGGACAGATTCTACAAGTTTTATGTTTGCAGGTTTGCCTTTCTAAGTTTTATTCTAGCCCCCATAAGTGCTGTGTATTTCTGACACATCAGTGGGATGATGTGAGGATTTAAGTCACTAACTTGTGAGAAGTAACCTGCAATCTTATTGGAGCAGTGTGTCACATGTTTGCTGTCAGTTACTCATCAGTGGAAGAGGCGTGTTATGATTTATCCTAGGTAAAGTCAGGAAACTGATAGTGTACACCATGGATATCACTGAAGTTTCTTGTAAACCTGCTTACAGTGAGTTTGCACCTGCGCGTGCCTGTAAGCCCGAGTAAGCATGTGTGCACGCGTGTCTGCCCGTGTGCACACGTTGAAGAACGAGTAAGCTAGTGTAAGATTGTTGAAGCCCGTGTAATGTTGTGTAAGCCAGTGTAAGTGTTTGTACGCATGTATAAGCCTGTGTGCGCTCGTGGAAGCGGATGTGCACTTTACTGTGCTCCTATGCGCGGCGCTGCTCACTGTGGAAACAGACAGTGAAAAGGAAGGTAAACAAATAGCAGTAGGTTAACCAAGGAGAACTACCACAGCTAGCAGGTGAAAACAATCAGAATGAGCATATTACACAGCCAGTACAGTAGGCCAGCACAGCACAGCACTTACAACTCTACAAACAACATTCCACCATGTTTTTCTCAGACACACTGCAACACTGTAGTATACTAAGAGAAGTGAAAACTGAAAAAGCTTAACTGAGACAACATAATGTTAGGGGCTGCCATTGCTATTATACATCAACATATGCAACATGTGGAGGGTTGTGCCAATGTGAATGCTGCTCAGCAACACAGTGAGTAGACGGAGAAGAGTGTGCAGGCACAGGGTAACCTACCAGGGGCTACATGAGCTGGAGATAGTAGAGCACTATAGAGTGGACAGAGACCTCCTGCAGAAGATTGTGGAGCTGTGCAGGCCATGTCTCACACACAGAACCAACAGAGGGAAACCCATACAAGTGGAAACCAAGGTATGTGTTGCCCTAAGGATACAAGCAACAGGTACCTTCCAGAGATCAACTGGTTATATGATGTGGATTTCACAAACATCAGCATCCAGGGTACTGCACCATTTCATGAATGCCATGTCAGCACGTCAGTGATCATGTATATATCCCCAATTCCCGTGAGGTATTGGGCAGCAATATGTGTCTTTTCCACACAATAGTGGAATACCCTGAGTACTGGGTGCAATACACTGCATGCACATATGCATCAAAGCACCAGCCAGTGAGTGTGGTAGGGCCTACATCAACCACAAGGGCTTCCTCTCCATGAAGTGGCGGTTTGTGTGTGATGGCCAGCCCATAATACTGAATGTGTGTGCTGGATTCCCTGGAAGCTGCAATGCTTCCTATATGTGGCATCTGACGCAGCTGTACAAAACATTTGGCAATAGGTACAACCCTCATGGTCACCTAGTGGGGGATGCTGGATGTGCAGTTCAACTGTGGCTGATGACACACATCAGAAATGCACACACACATGAACAGGATGCCATAATGAGGCACATGCACAAACAGAAAATGTAATCTAGCATGTGTTTGTGTTGCTCAAGTCACAGTTCTGGTGCCTGGACACATCTGGTGGAGCATTAAAGCACTTGTCAACTACATGTACCAGAATTGTCTGTGGCCTAGGTCATCTTTGTCTCTCACAAACACACACACACACACACACACACATGACAGTTTATATACATAGTGTGAGTGACTGTTCATGTTTGTGTTTTACTGCAGAACAGTTCAAACACAGCAAAGTCTGTCAATAACGGACATTCATCATAGTTGTACAACCACCTTGGTGGATATGCATGCAGACCTCTCATTGCTTATGTGATACAGTGATGTACTTCAAAATACCATTGTAAATGCAAATATCAAATGACAAATGGCATAGCACTTGTCTATATGTACACATTGTTACCCATTATACATATTGGGGTCTAATACCTATGTGTTACTGTTGTAGTAAATGTGGATAACTAACTCTTTTTAGCCTTATAGGTTTACAGCATGGGTTGGATAACACGTATCTGTCTGTATGATACCCTTGTGTAGAATAACTGTGTCATGTGCAGAATGCATTGTAGGCCACAGTATGAATTTCCAGATGTGGACAGGAATATCCCTATTGTCTTTGCTTGTAACTAACGTGGCTATATGTCAAACAGTAATGGTCCCAGCAATGTGTGACGGTCAATACCAGTGCTTACTGGTATAGTATAGTACATGAAGGATCCACATGCTACTGTGTGTCCTACCTGTGTGGGTCAGTTGTGAAGATATCACATAACAATTGGTTATTCAGACTGTTGAGGTCATGTCTACTACCATAATGCAAAACAATCACAGATAGTAACAGTATCACCCACAGCACCGTGTAAAACCATATCAATCACACGTGTGGACAAGTACAACAATATGTGTATTATAATGCATACTGGCTACCAATAGAAACTATGAAGTGTTAACAGTGTGTAATACAGGGCATGTCACCATTCCAATGTGTCCACTATACATGTACATGCAGACAGTGCACCTTCACCATGTTCACAAATAAATACATAAAAATCTGTACTACACACATCACACACGTACTGCACACTCTGAAACACATGCTGCCAATACTACACACGTCAGTCAAATGGCACATGGATGGATAATAAATCTTCAGAATTAACAGTGCTGTACACTATACTACATTAATGATCATAGCTGTAATGCATCATGCCTGCTTACATACACCTAGAAGGAAATCACACTTTGTGTTAACAACATTTTAACATTATTACAGTGCTATAAAGCCATCCTGTGCATCAGCACCATGTTAGTCCGTTCCTGCATCAATGTTACACATTACAAGAGGTGGCACATGTCATCATATGCACAGAGTATGTTGTTTCTTTTCCAGAGCCTGTCATTGAGCCATCCAATCAACATGTATGTATTTGTGTGTGTGTGAGGGACAACAGTTTTTGCATGGCCCAATGTTGATGCAATGTGTGCGTGTATGTGTTATCCCTAGCTGTTTGTTTTATGTGTGTGTCTGCATGTACACAGTTTCAGCATGTCAGCCATATACAGGAGTTTGTGGGACAGTCACAGACTGTACCTGCCAGGCTGTACAGATCGCCATTTCTGGCCATGGACACCCCTCCATGCATTCAACAATATTCCAGTCCTGCACCTGGCAATGTATACACATACATTTTTGGGATCTGTATCACAACCTGCGGATAAACGGGAGTCAGTATTGTTAACCTGATTTGCATAGTATTGTCATTTAATACATAGTTATATGAGCCATACTCATCCTCCAAAGTAATAACCACAGCTAACTGTTGCTGAGATGTGCACACGACTGTTTAAAGGTGCTGTACTATCATTGTTTTCAATGTCCCTTGTAATACCCAGCAACAAAATAACTGGTCACTACACAACTATAACCCAGGATCACTACAGCACACAGTATGTGCACTATCACAGAGCCATAGCAGATTTAGATACATCCAAGGTGATCACGTACAGATAATGCAGCACATTCGATAGTACTAATATACACATACATATATATATATATATATATATATATATATATATATATATACACACACACACACACACACACACACACACACACACACACACACACACACTTGGCAGGGTTGGGATTAGAACACAGACCTAACTACCTTATCACACTACAGCATTACGCATGTACAGAACACGCTACCGTGATTACTAGATCACAGCAGTCACACAGGCATACGTCTAGCTTGCTGACATCAGCATCAAAGGCAAAGACGCCGTATGGATTCTATGGAGAGTGAATAGTGTAAAAGCAATGTACTGTTGTCATGCAGCGGGAAACACCCACCCACACACACACACACACACACACACACACACACACACACACACACGTGGCAGGATTGGGATTAGAACACAGACCTAACTACCTTATCATACTACAGCATTACGCATTTACAGAACGCGCTACTGAGATTACTGAACACAGCACTCCCAGAGGCATACTTCTAGGTGGGTGACATAATCCGCAAAGGCAAAGACGCCGATAGAGAATGTATGTGGTGTAAGGCATCTAAAAGCATTACTGTGTCCCCAGGCAGCTGGAAACACACACACACACTTGGCAGTGCTGGGAATTGAACATACACCTAACTACCTTATCACACTACAGCATTACGCATTTACAGAACGCGCTACTGAGATTACTGAACACAGCACTCCCAGAGGCATACTTCTAGGTGGGTGACATCATCCGCAAAGGCAAAGACGCCGATAGAGAACGTATGTGGTGTAAGGCATCTAAAAGCATTACTGTGTCCCCAGGCAGCTGGAAACACACACACACACACACACACACACACACACACACATGGCAGGGCTGGGAGTTGAACATACACCTAACTACCTTTTCACACTACAGCATTACGCATTTACAGAATGCGCTACCGAGATTACTGAACACACCACTCCCAGAGGCATACTTCTAGGTGGGTGACATCATCCGCAAAGACAAAGACGCCGATAGGGAATGTATGTGGTGTGAGGCATCTAAAAGCATTACTGTGTCCCCAGGCAGATGGAAACACACACAAACACACACACAGAGGCACACACTTGACAGGGCTGGGAGTCAAACATACACCTAACTACCTTATCACACTATAGCATTACGCATTTACAGAACATGCTACCAAGATTACTGAACACAGCACTCCCAGAGGCATACTTCTAGGTGGGTGACATCATCCACAGAGGCAAGGACGCCGATAGGGAATGTATAGAGAGTGAGCAGTCTGAAAGCATATTACTGTCCCAAGGTAGACATAGACAAACACACGGCAGTGGCGTGATCGGGACAACTAAATATCTATGGAGCACTACAACAGCACTACATAGATACGGGACTCGCCACAGACAGTACACCCTTCAAGACAGCAACCAGTGTGTTAAATGTAGGCATCCATCGTGACATTGAAAATGGATATCTGTTGCCTGGATGACCACCATCGCTATACAGGATGTCAATGGCCATGCCCACACACTTAGTATCACACGTCTGTTTGGAATGTACTGTGTGTCCATCTACACAATGGCGTACTGGGCATGCTCATACACTTAGCAGTTGCAAAGGGCCGTCTTGCATGCACACGGATTCTAAACATGGAAGGGCGCAGTTTGGAATGTACTGTGTGTCCATCTACACAACGGCATACTGGGCATGCTCACACACTTAGCAGTTGCAAAGGGCCATCTTGCATGCACACGGATTCTAAACACGGAAGGGCACAGTATGGTATTACTGTCCCCACATACATGAAGGCCACTCACATGTATTGACCAGTACACACTCAGGAGCTATCACAGATGTCTCAGGTGCAGATCACAGAGGTACACACCACAATCTACAATGTAGCCCTCAGACATCACCATGTCATTGGACCAGCAATACACAGCCATACATTAACACAACACCGTGTGACTCATGTCCAGTGGACTGTACATAGGTCTACAGCAACTGTGCAGACTACACATGTACTGATAGGGTTCCATCATGTGTTATGCATTGCAATGATACCACTGTACATAACCAGGTCAGCTCTACACATACCAGGGGCCCTGGGTCTTACACAGCTGTGACAGATGACTGTCGCTGTACACCAATGAACACACATGTTTGACTATGTCATACATGTAATTGCAGTGGATATTTGCATGGACCACACACACAACACATATGTACATAGCATAGCTTTTGCTGTCCTCCATGCAGACAAGTGGCTACAGCAATCATACGCACGCAAATGGAAGGTGGGTCCATGGCTGTTGAATGCTAACAGTACATGAGGTAGCAATGTTGACCGAGGACACATTCCCTCTGTACTAGTTACCCATGACACCCATTATATCATACAACAGTCCATGTGTTATGTATGTCAACACACATGTCCACCAATTGCAAGGCATACAAACATGGCTACATGACAGGCATGTAGGACCAACACACATGTAAAATCTGTAGTGTGCATGCAGCTACCATGCATATGCAGTAGCTGATGTAAGTAACTCATCTGTGCCTAACTACAACATGCAGTTGCAATGCAGCCCCATCACTGACACCTGTATATGGTGACATACTGACAGTACGGTAGGATGTACAGCAGGTATGGATGGATGTGTGTACATAAAGTGGTGATCCACCTGTGTAGATGGATGTTTGCTGGGGACGGCTCACAGGTGTGTCACACGCCATCCTACCATTGCATGTGCAAACAGTACGCTATGTTACCATTACTTGACGGTGGAGACATAAAACCTACACAGCGGTCAGGTGTTACCGACAGTACGTCACTTGACACCTGTAACACTTACATCCTCCCGTGTGCATATAGCAGCACAATTGCCGAAGGTAGCGTTGGTACACATAATGCGGCCAATACTGCTGCATGTCTGTCAGACGTATCATCATATAGCAGGTGTATCATTCACAGTACTGCCATGTGTGTTTGCTTGTGTGACCATATATGCCACATATGGTGGGGAATACATCCCAATTGTTACACACCCCTGTACACTGTTGTAGAAATCTGTACATACTGCAGTGTGGAAAGCATGACGTAGGCAGGTGTGGTGTGTGTATCACACACATCAGCTTCCCATATGTGTATGACATTTGTGGTCTCCACAGTGTGTGTGTGTATGTAGGTATGTATGGCTGTCTGGTGCATGGAGTGAGGGTGTATGCTACCATACAGAACACACAGGATCCCTAACCCCTCATGGTGATGCAGTCCACTACCCTGTTGATGCCATCGGTCTCAGCCGCACTGGCTACCTGTACATGTTCTTTCTATGTGTCGCATTGTGTGGTTGCACAGTACTGTGAGGGTGATGACCACATAGGCAAGGGTCCTCACCTCAACACTATGGGGTGTGCGTTACAGTGTTGTTGACCCTGTGAGTGTGAGCATGTTCCTGTAATGTGACAGGGTATTACTGCTACACAGTGAGGCCTCATGCTATCAAGTGGCCTCTAACATTATCATTGGCCAGACCGCTGTGTACAACCCCTGCACCATGTCAACATACCTGTGATGTGACCTGGTATGGATGTCACATCTCTAGCCACTGAAGCCTATTAAACTGCCCTCATGCTTCTGGATCGGTATATGTGTGGACATCTGTGGTATGTTAGACTTTCCAACAGTCAGGCTGAGGCTACGTATAGCATGCTGATATTGCCATATGTGCCTGTAAGTACTCGACAGTTACACATGGGAGACTGCAAACAGTGCTACCTGTAGGCACATGCAAGTAGACCATAAGGAGGGAACCAGGGCATCATTACCAACATGCTGTTACTGTTGTTACCGTGACACATACTGTGAACATATAACAATGCATGCTAAACCTGTACTACATGGTATGTCTGGTGCGTGTCAACAGTACACAACTAATGTAATATACACGTCTCTCACTATTCTCACACAACTAATGTAATATACACTTCTCTCACTATTCTTACACAACTAATGTAATATACACTTCTCACTATTCTGTTCACCCTGTGCATCAGACCATTTGAGCATGTCCCTGCACCGATGGTGTGGATGACAGGGATGCGGCACAGGCTTCATCATATGCACAGGGTGATAATGTTTGCCAGGGGCATAGGCTGCACCAATGGATGACATCATGTGTGTGGGTAAGGGCCAGTGATATGATTGGACATGTCTGTTCAGTATGCATGTGGGTGTTGTGGTGCCCTACAGATGTCTTTGCTGTGTGCATGTATGTGTG
Organism: Protopterus annectens; assembly: GCF_019279795.1. Lineage (NCBI taxonomy): Eukaryota > Metazoa > Chordata > Ceratodontiformes > Protopteridae > Protopterus > Protopterus annectens. The sequence goes on from NC_056744.1 coordinate 844,355,539, forward strand.
CACACAGTTCTGCCTTTTGTGAGGCCTACACGGGGTATTATTGACAGCTCCAGATTGTACAGACCAGGTTGTACAGCTCACTGTGTCCGGCCACAGCTACGTGACCTGTGCCTGCCAGGGGTTGCACGGGCACTACCAGGTGGAGGTACAGATTGGCTACTGTCCGACGACACATGTCCACTGGAACTGTGTCCCTGCTGGGAACATCCAGGGCCACGTCCACATGGCCTGCTGTGTCCTGGTGTGGACAGCGCAGCACCAGCTGCACTGCTACTGCTACCGGCACTATGGGAACGGGCATGTGAGGTGGCACGCTCACATTGACCTGCACTAAGTGGTGTAGCTGGCCTACGTCCACGTGGCCTACTCCTCACTCCTACCAGATGTTCCAGCACAGACAGATCACGCTCGTGGATTGCCATGCCATGGTCAAAGATTCCGACCATGTCACCCAATTGCCTGTCCAGAAAATCAGCAATCTGCTGTTGAGCATTTGCCAATGCCTGGATGTTGTCATTTAGGGTACAGATAGCAGCCCTTTGCAGCCTCTGCCCTTCTCTGATCTGCCGTTCAGCACATGCCTGTGCCACCATTACAGTCTGGAACATGCATCTGGTGATACCAGCTGCTGCACTCTGTCCTGCAGGTGCATGTCTGCCAGAGGTCTTCCTACGAGCAGCACCGGCCACATGCCTGTGTGGCACATCTGCAGTCATTACACTGACACCATGGTGTGTAGACACACCTTCTGTAGCCACCACACGTTCCTGTTCCACGCTAACAGACACTGAATGTCCTTCCTCTATGGCCACTGGTGATACGGTATGTGTTGGCAGCAGAACTGTGTGCGGAGAAGGGGGGACATAGCTGGGATGGCAACCATTGGCACAGATTCAGCCCCTGACAACCCTGCCTGTACCTCATGCATATGTTCATCACTGCTAGTATCTGTGGGAACACTAACATCAGATGGACCGCAGTAGGGTAACGCACCTACATCACCTGTGAATGCAAAGAAAGACTCTAAATTACAATAGACACACACACAGACACACACACACACAGACACACACACACAGACATACACAAACACAGACATACACACACACACAGACACACACACACACACACACACACACACACACACACACACACACACACACACACACAGACACACCATGCATGTGATTTGACAGATGGCATGCAGCATGCCTGTGGTACAGCAGAGGGCATGCAGCTCAGACATTAATAGTGTTAGTAAGCATACCTCCCTGGGGTGCACACTACAGCAAGCAGGTGTCATATCAGTAGCCATGCAGTTCACACAATCATGGTAGTATGCATGCATCCCCGTGATACACCATGTGGACCAGAACAGGATAACAGTACACATGGCTGACATGACCTTAACATGTAATCTGCTGACGTGTGCATTAACATGCATACATGTCTGACACAATGGTGTCCTGACACATGTACAGCATCGTAATTGGCATCACATTGTGGTGTTGTCTGTATGCACTACAGATAGAATGCATGTTTAGCAAATGTGCATGAGCATGGAAGGGTAGTGTGAGCTGTCAACATTGCTATACAGTGTGAAGTACAGACACTGTGCCATTGCATGGCATCACGAAGCATCTATATTGCTGTACAATGCATAATATGTACACATTGCATAGCCATAACTGCATGCATACCCATGAACTAACTGTGGATTGTGACCCACAATGCTGAGGTGTATACACACCAAACCATGCTGTGTCAAGTGACAGGGCACTGGAGGACCTACAGATGACACCCCTGCACAACAACTACAGGGTCTTAGCTGCCTGGCAACCATGTCCACACATAGTGGACATGTCAATTCACCATTTCCCACATGACATTGATGTACCACACACACGAGGTGCACAGCTAACGGTGATGTCCTACAGCAGCAAGGGAAATGTACAGTATCTGTGGCCTGATGTGGTGTCAATATCTGTGGAAGCTGTACAGGTGACTACTGTCATGCTATGACACAGTCATGATGTTCAATGGATCTTATATTGTAGACTTCAGTGACACCTCCACTAGCTGTGCACAGGCTTTTAGGATGTCCAGTGTACCACATCAACTGTATAATCAGTCAACTAAGGCTATAATTGGACCATGTGTGGACAATGTGCAACAGGGTGTATACACATCACATCTACTGTGTGGCTGCGTGTCTCTGGCCATCCCCCATGGCCATGTGTGCACATGTGTTGGCCAAATGTGTGTGATGGCCATCTATCTCACATGTCTGTGTTGTCCCATATGACATACACCCATAGATGTCAGATATGTCACCATCCACAGGGCTATGCAGACAATGGGTTGTATGTTTGGTATGTGGGGTATGGGTCATGGGATAGTGTGACAATATTGCAGACAGAACACTACGTGTCTGGGACATGTCAGATGGCACATCACAATGTGTGCACCCAATGCAGGGGCATATAACACAATGGTGACACCTGTGGGCTGCCCATATCACAGCTCACTGTATGGTACTGTTTGTGTACCACACATGTTCCAATGCATACTACATATGCCTCCATTGTAGAACAACTCCACCGTTGTATGCACAGCTGACCACACATGTAGCAATGACAAATACTGTGGTTTCAAGTCGGTGTATCATTTTGTTTGTATATATTGCACATGGGTGGCCCTGTGTGAATGATGGGTGATGCGACCTGTATATCGTAACTGGAACGAACATCAAGTGTGCAAGTGTTAACTAGCCACATGGCAAATAGATCTATGCTTTAACATGCCTGATACTGATGACAGTCTCACCTGCAACGGACTCATGTCTGTGCGGCATGCCAGAGGTACATGTATAGAGGTGACACAGCAGTATGAGCATTATCCATGACTGCATGACAGCCACAGGGTGCACTGTGCATGTTAACACATTCGCCTGTATAATAGCATATAGTATGCACATGTGTGCATACACAGGGTAGCATACTGTAGTATGCAGCATGTGTGTCCACATACCTTGCATATGTTGTTACTTTACATAATGTACAGTGACACATGCAACTAAATGGGATATAATAGCCATATGTGCAGTACTGACTTACCAGGCAACTCCAGGCTCATTGGTTGGGAGACACCCACCTTCACGATGGCAGCTAGTGTTTGTGGATGCTGTTCTGAGGGTGTCCCCAGACTGGCCAGTAGCTCCTCGGTGCGTGTGAGTAGGGGCTGGGTTGGTGGCCCACCACCTGTTCCACCTTGTTCCCTGGCAATTGCAGTGGCACGCTGTTTTGCATGTTGTATCAAGTCCGTGCAGTGTCTGCGCACCTGCTGGTAGGTGCGGTTATGGCCACCCACATCGTTCACCCTCCTGCGAAGATCCTGCCACAGGTCATCCCGCTGCTGCGCATGCTGTGGCACATGGCTGAACAACACCTCGTAGTTCTCATGGAGGTACGGGATGAGGACATCATCCTCCTGGCGGCTGTACGCTGGAAGGTGTGTACGAGGCATTATCTGTAAGACATAATGATGGTGACAGGTCACAGTTTCAGAGATGTACAGAGATACTGCTGCACATACATTTCTATGACATCTAGTACATCTGCACAGTTATCTTTGCAAATCATCATGACACTGACAAGACTGACGTGTTTGTGTCACACATATGTAACACCCGTTATGCATTGGATATCATCACCATATATGTGTGTCACCTCATTACAGTGTTCATACTCCATGTGAATGCTGTCTTGATGTGGGCATGTCTATTTGCCTGCACTGGTGTTCTTAACTATCTGCACATGCCTGGATGTGTCCACGGTAATGCTGTTGACCTTGATGCTGTGTATATATCACATATCAACACAGACACAGCCTTAATGGACTTAAGCAGTGACAATGCACACATACGCATGGAAACCTGTACATGCATGTGTTTTGCCATATACATCTACACAGCACTGTACAGCTATTCAACATCCTGCCACGGATCGCCTGTGTTGCACATGTGATAGACATGGGACAATGGCTAGTCGGACATCATTCGCAGGGATGGTTATCAACCATAGCATCTACGGGCAAGGTTTCCTAGCTGTAACAGACAGCCATTATGCCACTGCGAGGTGCATCAGTGCCACATTACTGATCCAGACAGTTGATACTACATCTACCATGTGGCCATCACACCATGTATGACTGGGATGACATGTGCAGCTTTGATGGACAGGGTTGCATGGTTTGGCGGGAATATGTCACATGTATGGCACAGGGATCTGTCCAGCATGTGGCAATCCTAGTATTAGGATGGTGGATGTCCATGACGTATGTCTTACAGATCAGGATATGGACATGTAGCATGTCCATCATCATGGTGTAGCAGATGTCTTTATGCAAGGTAGACAGCATGCTGCATAGTGGAGGTGAGGATTGTGAAGGCTGGTATCGCCCATCCACGCATGGCCATTACCCCTTAAATGTGATATGTGATCCAATATTGGTCACCCCAGTGCTGTATATGCCTGTCCAATGATCTCCGTGCTCATGGACGGCACCCTGTCATGACATGGGTACCTCGTATTTGGAAGATGAAAGATAAACTCCTTAGAAACACAGGAAAGCCTCATACACTCGAGCTTCGACAGGATGATAAAACAATTATAAACTGTGAATATATCCGAGTCTTCGTACAGAAACAGTTTTAATAGTTTACTTTAAGTGCGGAACTTCACATACACTTTTCGTCAGGGCTCCTGCCCCAACTTCCTCAGAAAAAAGACAAATCCATACTAACTAACACTCAATTTTATATACAATTAAAATGTGTTAATTGATCAATTGAATTAACTGTGCAACCTACTGAAATATTTAAAGAGGCAACAAACTAAGACCACTAAGGGTCAAACAACAGTAATAAAAAGCAGTAGTAAAAAGCAATAATGTAAACAATGAATACTACATAAGTAAACATTTTTTAAAAATTTTTTAAAACTTTTTTAACGCTTTTTAAAAACACTCCTTTTGAACTGCCTTTAATAAATGACACTGAATAGTACAATCTGATTAAAATTAAAAATATATGTAAATGTGCAAACTACAAAACTGTATGTTTTGTTCATTTTTTCATGCTCAGCACATAATGAACTCTAAACATATACTCATGCACACTGAAAGTGTACGCTAAAAATGTGTACCCTAAAAATGACTCCTATTCCTTCTCCCTTTCTATGTCCATGCGAGTTACTCTTATACTAAACTTCACCTACACTATTTACTTAGCTTGGTAGTTTACTTAAAATGGTCCTACACAAGTGCCTTTAGAAATAAATTAAATTAAATTAAATTAAATCTCTGTGAAAAACCAAGAATAAAATACAATAATACATAAGCGACCCCTACATCATTTGGGAGTACCATTAGAGATTTATTAGGCCTGTAGGGGTCGCTTATGTATTATTGTATTTTATTCTTGGTTTTTCACAGAGATTTAATTTAATTTAATTTATTTCTAAAGGCACTTGTGTAGGACCATTTTAAGTAAACTACCAAGCTAAGTAAATAGTGTAGGTGAAGTTTAGTATAAGAGTAACTCGCATGGACATAGAAAGGGAGAAGGAATAGGAGTCATTTTTAGGGTACACATTTTTAGCGTACACTTTCAGTGTGCATGAGTATATGTTTAGAGTTCATTATGTGCTGAACATGAAAGAATGAACAAAACATACAGTTTTGTAGTTTGCACATTTACATATATTTTTAATTTTAATCAGATTGTACTATTCAGTGTCATTTATTAAAGGCAGTTCAAAAGGAGTGTCTTTAAAAAGCGTTAAAAAAGTTTTAAAAAATTTTTAAAAAATGTTTACTTATGTAGTATTCATTGTTTACATTATTGCTTTTTACTACTGCTTTTTATTACTGTTGTTTGACCCCTAGTGGTCTTAGTTTGTTGCCTCTTTAAATATTTCAGTAGGTTGCACAGTTAATTCAATTGATTAATTAACACATTTTAATTGTATATAAAATTGAGTGTTAGTTAGTATGGATTTGTCTTTTTTCTGAGGAAGTTGGGGCAGGAGCCCTGACGAAAAGTGTATGCGAAGTTCCGCACTTAAAGTAAACTATTAAAACTGTTTCTGTATGAAGCCTCAGATATATTCACAGTTTATAATTGTTTTATCATCCTGTCGAAGCTCGAGTGTATGAGGCTTTCCTGTGTTTCTATGGGTACCTCGTATGACTACCTAAGGGGCCTGGAGACGTCACCAAGTCAGGGAGGTGTACTGCACAGCACCATCCCTTACACAGTGTCCATAATGTTGACCACAGCCTAGGTGGTAGTTAATGGGTACAGGGATGTTTACCTAGTGGTGACAATGCTGATATCATCCATCAGAATGTGCGCATATGTCACACACCACACCCACACAGCCCATTCTGTATGTTGTTCACAACACTGACACATATATTCCTCATAGGTCATGGCCATTCACATCCTTACATACACAGATGCCTAACATTTGTCTGTGTGGTATGGGCTACAATGAGGGTGGAGTACAACACATCAACCCTGTTCTACTGCAGCTGGCACTGGTGTGATATGCACATGTCACTCTGGCACCTTTTGTAGTTGTGAGTCTGTCAACAGGCCATTGGTAGAACACTCCTGTGACATACAAAGGTATTTGTAATCAAACATCCGTACTGTCTTGTACATCTGTACTGCTAACATCTACAGTGATAATGGTTCATGGACATACACACCATACTCAGCAGGGTTATAGTGCGGTGCCACCCATTATGACTGTCGTCACCACTTGTGGGTTGATATTATCCAACATCCTATCTGTATTGTATGGTCATGCTAGGCACTTGTTCAGAACTTGTGAGCATGTCATGAGCTACTGATTAATATAGCACCCATTCCACACCATTTCCCACAGGTACACTGGCTGTCCTAAAATTTCCAGCTTGCTTATGGTACAACAGCTGTTGTACACACGTAACTCACATATCCTGTGAGCCATGGTTGTATATACAGGCATGTCCAACTGTCACATACCAGTGTTATTGCCTGTCTATATGATGGATTTGTCGTACATGTGGCAATAGAGCAATTGTCTCATGTACACATTCAATGCTCACCTCCCAACATACGACACTACAGCCTGTGGGGGATGCACTTATGCAGCCCTGCTGGGGGTAATGCTGTCACCAACCCTGACTGCACCTGACAGTCATGTGGGGATGTGTAAAATTCGCAACACACCCCACTCATCACATAGTCTCACATGATCTCCACCACAGGCCACACATACGAGGACAACTTGTGCAGTACCTCTCCATACTCTGTGTAGGCACCAGAGGCAGCCCCCATCATGGAACACAACATCACCAACTTATAGCCCACAGACTCATGTGTGCCCATCACATACAGCCAATAGGGTGTTATAACATACACAACACACCAGTCATAGATGACTCTGTAGGCGGTCACACTGCAGTTCCACACAGCAGGCTACATAAGGCGATAGTCGCTTACATCTTGCTGTCGGGTAACTGGTTCTGCAACATAACCTATGCACCCATGCCACACCTCACCAAGTACGATGTGACTGTCATTCTCCATGTTAGTGTGACTGTCCTGAGATGCCACTTCACAGACTACGTGTGCAGGGACATGCAATAGCTCACCAGTCTTGTAGCCCTGAAGGTGTGGGCCAAGCCCTGGGGAGCATTATGCATTCATCCGGACCCGATACCACTGTACAACGACTGACTGTGTCACTTCAACTGTTGCCTATGCTTCTGCTGTCATTCCACAGGCATCTGGTATCTGTCCGCTTTGACTGACCTGGTCAAACACAATGCTTTGGCACAGATGACCTACACCTGTCAGCCCTGGGAGTACAGATCACATGTAAGGCTCTTGCTGCTTCTTTACTGCCTGTCTTGCACAGTTTCCAATAACAGTCACCGGCAGAATGGGAACTGGCAAGCAAGACATGGGGTCATGTGACACAATGCTTGCATCTTCCTCTGTGACGCAAGCAGGCAAGGCACACCTTATAATGCACCACTCCAATATCTCTGCAGTGACTGGGACCTGCCTCTAGACTCTGCAGAGCACACCTGCAATGACAGGTTATAGACAGACCATACCTTCCAGGCACATACCTGGACCGGCACACCCACAAATGAGGTGTTCCCATATCCCACTATGTTGTACACACATCCTGGCTAGTTACTTAGCACAATGCATCAGAGGTGCTCCACATGCAACTAACTGTGTCCAGAACCGCTATACACATTGTAACAAACTACAGACTCAACAACATACCCCAAGGTTACCAGACCTCATTTGTTGGTGTACTGGACAGTAGGGCTTAGACAGCTACTACTGATGTGTGACTGACACTACCCCACACTTAACTGGGATAGCCACTCATGTACCGACACATCCGTGAGTCATAACCTCCACTCGGCTGGATCAACCCATACACACCACCTCCAAGACCAACATTAACCTTGACATGAACACTACCAACATGAGACTGGTGTTCCACACCTGGGGTTATCCTCTCATTGGTGGATTCCGAACATATGCTAATCAACCTTGTTAGCCACATTCCAGCACCACACCCTTCACAGCATACACAGTACATGAGTACAACACCTACTACAGACATCTTATGACAGCAGTTGTTAACGTCATGACACCCGTGCAGATGGACAATGCACATACAAATGCTGAAACATACCCCAGTGCACTTCATTAGCATGTACACGACTGCATGGATCATGTTATTCCACACAGAGCCATGATGGTACACACCAGATAACAGACGCCACTCTGGTGGTCAAGTTCCATGGACATAATGTACAACAACAGGTGGAGGCTATTGCACAGTGGTGTACAATCCCATGGGTGGGGTAGCTCACTGGTCAGCCTCGGTAGGGCCACAGGATCCCTCATCACATACTCCAAGACTAGCTACGTAAACATTACTGCGACACATTCCGGGGTCTACCACAAGGCATTATGGTGGTATGTCAGTAGTCAATGGCAATACCCACATCTGCTCTCACATACAACAGTCACTCAGGAATATTACAGACCCAGGTGATGTTGGCAATATGCTGACGGATGGATTCAATGCTAACATTACACCCTCTCACTCACTACAGGGCCACAATCCATGCAGGAACATTGCAGTGTCCCTGCGGTCACACCTACACAGTACTAACCTGCACTCCATATGTCCTGGGACACTGGCCCCATGTCACCTTCCAAAGTCCCAGGCTGTGATGTCCACAAACCTCTGAATGACATGTCTCCCCACTAGGCCACCATATTCAGTAATAGCCTTGTATCAGACATTGTGGCCCCTGAATGGCACACAGCAACATTTATCACACTCCACACAGGTGGCACCACAATGCACGAGTGGGACTATAGTCCTACACACCTGACTGGACTGTTCTGCACGGCTATGGGGCACATCATCAAGGACGTCATTCACAGAGACATTGTTGGGCTCTAGTCCTTTGATGCCACCCGGGTTGGACTTGTTAGGGCCAGAGCATGGCCCCTACACCTGGTGGACTCCTTTCATACAGTTACCAGGGTAGTTGATGATGGTATGGGAGTCCACACATCCTACATTGTCCGCTCATTGCCTTTCAGCACCGTTCTCCATTCTGGTATTGACAACATACACATCCACCTGCACATCGTACCCTATGTCTCAGGATGTTATGCAACATGGCTCATGGACAGCACACACACAATGAGGGTAGCATACCATAGTACCTACTGCGTTTCATTTACATTTGGCATACCACAGTCCTCAGTCATAGGGCCCCTCATGTTCAGTATATGCTTCCCTGAGGTACAGGCTAGCACAGAGGGACTTTCCCTGCTAGCTTTACAAACCCCTGCATACAAAGTGCCATGATTGATCCATCAGCTGATACTGACTCCATCCATATGGGTGTCACTGTGACAGATACCTGATATGAATATCATGGCCTCAAGCTGCATAACACAAGGTGCATGAACATCACCTTTGCATTACACCATTCACCCACTGACTATCACATAGGTGGTAGTCCCCTACATACATGTCACATTGTACATGTTTGTAGTACACACGTATGTCTCACCCACTCCTGTGGTTACCGTATTGCCACTGTGGCGTGGATATCCTTCTACATGGCCACACTTATCTGTACTGGGTGTGTAGCTGGTACATAGGCACCCATTGTACCTCTGAACTCAAGACTTCTACACACATTCAAGGGTATACCACCCCATTTAGGGTGTACCTTACACAACAGCTACAGCTTTACATACCACAACATTAGCACACCATGACGTTTATTGAGCTCCGACAGTTAAAGTATGCGGCTGAACTACGGACACCACGTCTGTACACATCTGCATACTACATACTCAGGGGCGACCTCTACTGAACAGACAGGGCCCATGTCCACAACAATATTAGTGGATATACTCCACATGCGTGACATAAGCGAAAGCCACTGTGAGCAACATGCTCATGGATATGTGCACACATGCAACAATGAGTGGGATGTGCTTGAGGGTTACATTCCCAAACCGGACACTCACCATGCTTTGGAACATGAGTCCTATGTACATCACGCAGGGACACTCAGTAGCACTGTTCATGTGATACCTCCCTTGGTGGTTGGGAGACACATGTATGCCAGGGATCACTGCAGTGGCTGTACTGCGCAGAGGTGCAGGTAACACATGGCTCTGCTGTTCACAGGACACTACCCTAGAGAGGTGCCACTGGTGTGAACACTGTAGTTGTGCTTACACATAGACTTGCCAGACTGCATAGTACCCCACTATGAACCTGTGAAGCTATTACATGTCCTTTGTGCATGGTTACTTGGTAGCCCTTCCATTTAGATTAGCTATCATGCTATTACAATGTCCCATGCCTACAAGCCATATGTATCCTGTTATTGTACATGCCAATAGACGATACCTTTAGTATGCATGATATGCCTGTTATGCTGTGTAGAATATCTGACATATCTACCTACAATACTATACATTACACATATTTTACATAGTATCCCATAATGCAAAGCATACTTGCACAGCGGGACCACCTTAGACATGTTATTGTCGTTATATGCCCATACACATGCCTACTGTGACAGTATATCAACATATACTATCCCCTGCTATGGCACGTACTTGTTGGACATACCCTACCACTGATGGCAGGTTGCATGGAATTGTTCTGTTTAAAGCCCTCATGTAGCATCCCTTGTGGTGCCTGTGATGTGTACCTTGTGGCCCACTGCTGGACGCACAGTTTCTACAAGCTTAAGTATGCTCAGCAAGACATCACTACATAAATACCTTTTCCCACTTTATGCATTGCGGACACTTTTAATTATTGCAAACCAGGCTATACCTACAGTAAGTAATTAATACAAAACATGCTATACATAAACTTACATACCGAGTGTTCTACATACCTTGTTATCGTTACGGACTTTCGTCTCTATCTCTCTCACACTGCTTAAACAGGTATTTTGTATGAGCATACGGTTTGAATGTCTGGCAAGTCATCCTTATATATGTTGATACCTGTAACATGTGGTTTCCTGCCGCCAATTGGTGTTCCTGAGTGACTAATTACTTGCATATCAACTGTGCAGCTACTCCATTTGCCAATTATGCGGCAACAGTGGGATATAATTGAATTCTCCATTTGGGCATTGCCCATTTGACCTACCTTCAGGGAGACGGCCTGTATTGTGTTTTGTTATGTGTAATTGCAACTGCTATGCATAGAGACAAGTATACTTTGGATTCATGTCCCTCGTGGATTGTGTGTGACAGCTAGAGTATGTGGTTCAACATGTGGGTGTACCTGTCATCCCAACATCTGATAACGGACTATTGCAAACAAAACCTGTAACACCGCCGTTTGTTCCATTATACAACGGCTGCAATTTTGCATGGCACCTTTAATTGTGTCTCTCACAAGGTATGTTGACGGTTCTGCAGATGTAATTGACTGACTGGATGTTTGTGCTGTTATTACAGTCTGTATTGCTATAGTTTCTAGTGTGGGGGATGTCGGTGGGTGTACGTAGCATATACAGGTTTGTGGGGCTTGCATTTCTACATATTCCATATATATGTGTGTGGGCTCCATCCCTAATTAAAGAGCTATCAGTTAGTAGACTTATGTTATGGGATTGTACATTGGGCCGTTGTTAATTGGTTTCTATATAGTATGCAGGTGAGGTTGATACTTCCATACCTCCGGAATTGCAGTGATATGTAAAGGGATATGTCTAAATGACAGCTATCCCATGTATTTCTGTCCCAGATATTTGCAGTCATTGCGGTTGTGTTGGTAACAGAACCTCTTTGCCATGGGTTGCCACCTTTTCATATGGCCATTGTTGGACACTTGCGGGACACACAGCGGTGTTTACAGGCCAACATATAGCCACGGTAAGTACACAGGATAGCACATACTTTTATCCTCAATACATACCTATTGTTGTGGGACTTTGGCTACTTATCATATTGCATGTAACATTTACATTTATTACATACAGGCATAACTATTTAATGCAACTATTACATTATATATGGGATATAGTAATGTCCTACGATCTCGGACATTTGCCCTTTGTAATGTTTTATGTCAGGACACACCTTCCCAGGGAGGGGCTGTCCCTCCTAATGTGGGACAGGTGGTAACCGTATGCCTACGGCTAGCTATACCCACACCTACCGTAATAATCTACCTCCGAGTTGGCACTAACAGACACATGATGCGGACACACACACACACATTACAGTCACACAGAGACGCACACGGCACCCTCAACACACACATACACAAACTACGGCACTCACAAACACAGTTGAACACAGTATTTACGTGGACCGCAACACCGGCAGCGGTAACTAAATGTCCATTCATATCATCATACTATTACTCGCGGTTGTACTGTTCCGGTACTGTGTTCTTTCTGTCTTTCAGCCTCGTGGTTACGCATGTCGGTATGTTACACATTCCATAGTTAGTGGTATCCTATTTATTTGTACCTCCAAGGTGTTATGAATGTCGTTGACCTATCTATATATATTTGCAGATATCGCTGAATCCGTATATATCAACATATATCACTCTATCGTCCTTTCTATCTGTATTATATATATGTATATATGTATATATATATATATATATATATATATATATATATGTATATATATATATATATATATATATATATATATATATATACATATATACATACATATATATATATATATATATATATATATATATATATATATATATCTGACAGGGAAAGTGACAGGCAAGCTACACCTTTCATTGTGTACTTGTTGGTGTGTACTGTTTCCTGGACTCCGCACGTTTGTGTCTGTACCTGTCACATTACACACCTGCCATAGGTTAGGGTTACCAGCTGTCCCACTCTGCGAGGGACAGTCCCTCTTTGGGCAGATGTGTCCTGCAAAATATTTGTGAACATGGCAAATGTCCTGAGATTTTAGAACATACTTATTTCCTATAGTTTATGTAATAGTTGCATAAAACAGTTATTCTGTATCTGAACCACCTATATGTTGTAGAAACAGAATAAGTAAGTAAACATTACAAGAATGAGCTTTTATCTAGGCAAAACAGTGAAGTTCTGATTTTTGTACTGGCCGGGTGTATGTGTCGGCCTGCAGACATCTGACGCATGTCCTACATTGGTCATTTGAAGAGGTTGCAACCCTTCCATATGTACATCTTGGCTAGCAATAGTGTTAGGTGATTCTATGCATGATTGCGTGTTCTACAGATGGCAGTGGTCGTTTTACCCTTCAGAGCAGGCGCTATTAGTACAGGGGTGAATAATGCTGGTTTCATCTGTTCTGGACATCATTGACCGTGATCTGCGCGATATTCGGAGAAGCTTATCCCTGTTTCGCGCATATCCATATAGTCATATTTAAATGTCGCTTACCAGCAGTGGGCAATGCATATTCCCGCTAACGTGTGCTAAACATGATCTGATGACCTGCATCCGACATGCATTACTCGTGCCTTCGGGATTACGTTACATCCCTTGCAGGACGTGGGACCGGGAACATGCACGACGGTCACTGCATTTAACACATGGCCATCTGGGATTTGTACACGTGTTATGTCGTTTTGTACATGGAGTATACTATGGCTGTTACTCCATACTGCACTCACATGGGTAACTCAGTTAATTTACATATTGATGAGTCCAGTTAATGGCATGTCCATGTGATGTTTACTGGATTTGCTCCGGCATTGGGTATGTATATCACAGTGAGCCACACACGATACTCTGCTACACCTTCAAACGACCGTAGGTGGAGCATGCTGGGGTGATGAATACCTGTCATGGGTACACCCCATGCCTTGACACAACATCCATGATTATATTATGTGGAGCCCTTCATTAACGCAGCACGGACTCTGTGCTGAGTGTGTGCAGAACAGTGCTTACACACATGTGCTCCCATGATTGCTTCTGCTCCTCTAAGCAACAGTTGGTTACTCGATGTTGTGGCGACAGCGGACACTGTTTGCCCTGTTTGGTGTATGGCCTGTGAAAATCGGCCATGTACCTACCGATGTACCTGGGAACCTATACACACAGCACCACCATATGCTGATAGGCGCATGTACTGTTCAGGTGTTGACATTCCGTGTTCCAATAGCTGTTGTGTGTACAATGTTTGAGGGATGCCTATGTAGGATTCACACAGAGGGCCACCTATACATTACAATTTACAGGTGGTCGTGTTTGTGTGTCATCCATTTTACTGTGTGCGCAGGTGGAGAGGTATGTCAGTCCGTAGGGGCCTACAGTGTCAGAGTATGTGCTATACGTTCCCTCTTTGCCAAGGCGTAGGCATATTGGGCATGCCTCCATCTGCCTACTGGTGCTGGCACAGTGTGTTCATGGTCTGAATCCCTCTGTGCCTGTGATGGCCTTGGCAATTGTGGTGGGCTATGAGGTACTTCACCATTTTGTCCCTGCTGCAGCTGTTTCCGCAGGATCATATTATGTAGCATGGCACATACTATGACGATGTGGGCACACATGCCTGGAGAGTACTTGCAAGGCTCCACCAGATGTGTCCAAGCACCGGAACCATGATTTCAGCATCCTGAACACATGCTCTATGATGATTCTGGTTTGTGCGTGTGCCTCATTATGGCGTTCTTGCATGGGTGTGTGTGCATTTCTGATGGGAGTCATCATCCATGGCTCCATTGCATAGCCAGCATCCCCCACAAGGTGGCCATGTGGGATGTCCCCCCTGACAAATACTTGATACAGCTGTGAGGCATGCCAGATATGGGAGTCATGGTAGCTTCCAGGGCTGCCAGCACACACATCCATGATAATGCCCTGGGCATTGCACATGACCTGGCAGTTGATGGAGTGGAATCCTTGTGGTTTATGTAGCGCCTACCATGCTCAATGGGTGATGACTTGATTTGTATGTGCGTGCAGTCTATCGCACCCAGTACCTCCGGGTAGTGTGCCACACGGTGGAAGTCACGCATATTGCTGGCCAACTCCTCCTGAGTTCGGGGGAAGTATATATGCTCATTGGCATGTGGTAACATGGCATCGAGGAACTGGTGTAGTACCCTGGATGCTGATGCCTGTGAGATCCCCATTATATCTCCAGTTGGCCTTTGAAAGGTACCTGTGGCTAGTATTCGCATGCTTACACATACCTTCGTGTCCACTGAGATGGATTCCCCTCTGTTGTTTCTGGTTCTCAGGCGTGGCCGGCACAGCTCCACTATTTGCTGTAAGATGTCCCTGTCCACCCTGTAATGCTCTACTATCTCCAGATCATGTAGCCCCTGGTAGGTTACCCTTGGTCTAAACACTCTTCTCCTCCTCCGGGACCTGCGGTGGTTGCCGGCATCATCCTCCACAACAGTGCAGTGTTTGGGAATACACAGGTGTGTGTAGGGTGCTTTCACACTTTATACTATTGTGCTGTGAACACCGATGATGTCATAGGGTGTGTATGTACGATCGTAGCTACAGGGTATCTTATGTGTTTTACTACCAGAACTACTATTGTGGTGCCTTTGGTGTTGAATTACATTTGGCTGCCGTGGATTACCTCTTGACCTTCCCTTTACATTTCTGCATGTTCCACCTACCATTTTCTGGCATGCATCCAGCAGCCTACTTTCATTTGAACTTTCCTAGACCTGGCATATCTTGCGTAATGTGTGCTATTGCCGGTCTACTGTCAGTTTGCTTTGCTCTGCTATAACAGATCTCCTAGCTTTGCAATACAATGCCTCCCCTCCTTTCTTTGCATTCCAATGCCTCCCCTATCCTGTTTTGCAGGTTTCTGCGAGCAGACCTGTCAGCTGCCGTCGATTGGCTGCCGTGAGTTGATTGGTGTTGATTGCTCATTAGTACTCCAATTACCCTACTTCGGCATTTCCTTCTTTTCTTCCCCTGACCTTCCTGTTTGTGCTATTGTTCGCGCCGCGTGCATCCACTTACTGGGTTTTGGGCACGTTTTCATCCCCATACACATGCGCTTTTGGGCACCATGTGTGCTCTCAGCTAAACGATTCTATACCTTCCTCCCCACCCCTGTCCTGCAGCTTTGCTTAGCAATGGCCAGGCCAGATTTGCATTGCTCCAATGTGCTTACTGCTACGGTGGCACACCCCTCTGCTGATGTCATGTATCTCCTCTGAGCCACTCCTCGGTGTTATAGCGCTGCACCGTATGGTACAACCTTCATCCGATGGGACATTTGAGATTCAGTATTATCTGCCTCATTTGCATGACATTGACTACTAATTCATAGTTACCGCGCCGAACACTGTCGCAGGCCCTTAGCAACCCTTGCACCATGGTTGTGGTGTTCCATGTCTACCATTGTGTATTATGGTGTAAACCTGATTTGTATTACATTGCGATTTTATGACATTTTTATATAATTTCTTTATGTTCCCGTTTGCGCACACATGCCCTGCGGTTGTACTGTGCGTTACTGTGGACATGATATTAAATGTTGTTTTTTAGGTGTTGTGCATCTTTTCTTATGACATTGGCTGTGTATTTAGCCATTGGCATATGTCAACTTTGTAATACATGAGTCTGGTCCGCTTCCATAGCTCCGATGTTCTGTTTGGGAAAATGTAAACCGTGTTTTTTGGTTTACATTTCCATGGGCTTACGCTACACCTGCACCACTTCATGAATCACTATCTGCCTTCATTTGCATGGTGCGACACTGCGCATGGGGTGATTAGCATACCTATGCCGAGGGCTGCGCAGTTCTGGCATACGCCGGTAGTGCACGTGGTATTGGATCGTACCTGAATCGCTCGACGGCCTTATTTGGCATTATTCCGCCTACGCTACACCTGCGCCTGTTGCAAGCTTCATGAATCCCGGGGTACATTTATAAGAGCGATATTTAAAATATGTCCCTAGTTTTGGACAATTGTCCACCCATTTTGATAGCATTTGGCCAGACTTCTTGTAGTAAGAGTTTGAGAGGTATGGTTCTGAGGTATGAGTGTGTGTGTGTGTGTGTGTGTGTGTGTGTGTGTGTGTGTGTGTTTCTTTTTATATATATATAAAAATATATAAAAAGTATATATAAATGTAAATATACAACTATCTTTTTTATATATAAAACACATATATATATGTGTGTGTGTAAAAAAAGTTGTTTACATGTCAATGCTTCATCTGCAAAAAACACGATGTTTATAGTGTCATTCAAACTGAGTACGTAATCTGCCCCAAGATGGATTTGCCAGAGAGATTCTTTACTTTCCAAAAGTGTCTTACAGTTACCCATAAATACCTCTTGAACAACATTGTCAATCACAGAAAATGTGAATTTCTTAAAATCAGCACATACAATAGAATGCCTTGCTAAAGCATCGGTTTGTTCTTTCTTCCTAATGGTTGTCATTCCAGTATAATAACTGGGACATGAAAGGCACTGTGCAACATACACAACCATCCCACTGTTACATGTGTAATAACCTTTTGACCAATACGTCCTTTTAATGTGATTAAACTTTACTGATGAGGAATTACTAATGTACCTGCATTCTCTACAGTTATTGCAAGCATAAGTCCCTTTGGTTAAAATAAAGTTACCTAAAGTGTCCTCCTTTTTATTAGCTCCATATTCTAATAAACTTTTAATGTTATTAGTTTTTTCAAAAGTAAAATGAGGTTGCATACATTTATAAGAGCAATATTTAAAATATGTCCCTAGTTTTGGACAATTGTCTACCCATTTTGACAGCATTAGCCAGACTTCTTGTAGTAAGAGTTTGATATGTATGGTTCTGAGGTATGACTTCACTACATGTTCTGAGGATATATAGATATATATATATATATATATATATATATAGTATGTATATATTTTTCAATATTATATATATATATATATATATATATATATATATATATATATATATATATACATCTCTGTACATATATACATGTGTATATGTATATATATATATATATATATATATATATATATATATATATATATATATATATATATATATATATATACAAAACCTGACTGATTCTACAGATTCTTTTCCCATTTGTTGAATTACTTTACTGCATGATATGTTTGAAACAGCATCAGTCATCCCTACAACTCAAATGCTGTCGTGGTACATTGCTCTGACTATGGTGTACAGGGTCCTGGGTATGAGACTTGATAGGGCTGATTATTTTGTTGCTAGGCAGAACAGTGGCTGATGGAGACAGAGTGATTAAAGCAGTTTTAACTGGCTTTAAGCAGGTTTGCATGGGTTTGCCCAATGCTAAGCAATGCCAATATACACTTAACCATAGAGATGCATATTCTGTGTTGCCTTCACTTAGCATCGAGAAAACTTGCTTACTCCCGCTTTCACCTGCGCTAATTTCTTTAAAAGAAAGGAAAAGAAAAAAGGGGTGATATGAAAGTGATGAAAAAGGGGCACGCAAAGGGGAAAACAATATGAAGGATAGCTAGGGATGTGCAGGATGGGTTTAGCGAAGGTCCATAGTTGTCCATCTCTTATACAACAAAAGTTGTGCATTTGTACAGAATTTGGAGGTGAATTTGGACACTCAAACCCCAGAGAGAGGGGTGAGGACAACAGAAATGTGTTGTCAAGCCAATTGGACCTTATTATATGTGTCCAGTGGACATGTGTGCAAAATGGACAGCTATGTATGGGGAGATATTTTTTGGGGGACAGATGCTCTTTTCATTTTTTTTAAGGTGAAAAGGGATGTTGGGGAAGCATTGTATGTATGTTGGGGAAGTAGGTTGGGTAGGGAGACAGACAAGATAGACAAGACAGCAGATAAGGGTGGATTATGACACATGAGGGGAGTAAACACATTTGACAGGGAGGGTGGTTGGGAATCTGAAGCCCACAGGCCCCCCATATGGTTACAGTGGGTCTGAGATCCCAACCATGGGAGTCACCACTGCACCTTTGGCCTGCCCCTTGAGCTGCTCCAGGTGGCCCTCAATCTTGCTCAGCTGCTCTCCGAACTCAGATTGAAGGGTGCTGCACACCAAACTCTGGACCTGACTGCGGGTGACAGGCTCGTGTCTGCACCCATTCCCAGGGGTGGGACAGGTCCCGTCACCTTCGGCGGTTCCACCCAAAGGTGGTGCAGGACCAGTGGATGAGGGAGATCCGGGATGGGTCCCAGATGTGCTGGGGCCGGAGCCATGGCCAGATGTGGTGGGATAGGTGGATCTGCTGGGTTGGCCTTCCCAAATGCGCTATGATGTTGAGGTTTTACAAAATGTTTTGGTTAGTCATGAACAACACATTTCAAGATTAGTTATAACAGCATGCATGGGTGTTCCAATTAACACCATAAACAGATCTGAAACAGTGGCACAGCAAACAGAACACATGCATAAATGGAACAGCAGTGTGCATCGTAATGGCATGCCAGTAACATTGATGGCAACAGACCACCAACAATGGTATTTGAACAAGGTATGTTAACATGCAAGCAATCAAACATATTACAAATAAAATAACACAAGTCCCAACATTAGGGTTGGAGCAAAACATACCTGTAGTATATGAGTAATTATTATTGATGCAGATGAGGGGTGGAGGAGAGACAAAAAGTCCATTAACAACTGTTTAGTCTTCCATTTTCCACAACAGTACTGGTCAATACTCTATGGGTCTGCACTCACTTTACATCTACCTATGCCCATAGCTTCTGTAGTACAAACATACCTATTAAACTGTTAGCCTAGAATGGCATGAGGCAAACTGTGGCAACTCTGGGTACATGACTAGAGGGGATTCGTACATGTCAGGGTTACATATGTATCACAGGAGGAGTACCATGAACTGCTGTTATGTGAGTGTGCTACTGGCATACATAAACTGGTTTCCTATCTGTGTCTAGGATTATTTGCAGCAGTGACCACTAACCATAAAAGTGTGACACTTGAGAAACATGTATTGGGAACATGCCTCTCAACCTCTTAGTGCATGACATCTGGACAATGCCATACATAATAGTGGGACAAAAGCCCATAAATACGGGTAATATTTAGATATTGCTCTTACAAACTTAGAAAGTTGATAAAATAGGTTTTGCATTTGCAAGGCTTTTCTAATGGATATGACATCTGACACGTGTATGTCTATCATTATTTTCTAACTTCAGTCTATAATGGTTTGCCACTGATTTGCCATGACACCACTACATTATGTAAAATGGAACAAAAGTCTGAGACAAATATCTGGAGATTCAGTGAATATTTGTACAGTTGAGAAGTATGAGTCAGGAAGAGTGCATAATTGTATGTACCTACCCTGCTGTCATTTGCAGGCATGTGGTGGGACAATTGAACAGTTGTACACAGTTTATTAGTATACCCTTCATACAGCTACTGGCCACATTTACCTACCTGTAAAACCTGTGGGGAAAATATCTGTTAACACTACCTGACTGTTTTTACATTTATTCCTGATTCCTTGTGTGAAGATATGCACACATCGTAGTACCAGCCCCTGGATTTGAACCATGTCTGGGTGTGAAAAATTAACAACTAAGTGATTTCTCATTACAGTGAGCTACTGGGGAACTGCTGTTTCGTGCTTCACTTGTTTCTGCCTAATAGTCTCTTGGTTAGACAGTCTGAACTTGTAATCCTGTGATGCATGCATGTCAGATAGTTATTGTACTGTGCATTACTCCTTTGGATTACTACAATCTGGAGAGCAAAGGTTAACACAAGGCAATGCTGCATGGAACACATTTTGATATTTTACATATTACTATTCAGGGTTCAGAGCTTAGTGCAGTATATATTTCATATTTCATTTATATCTCGTTTTACAACTACACCATGTACAGTATCTCCTAATAGCTTGTTTACAGATGAACCTCAGTTAATGTATGCCGTTACAGCCATATTTGCTGTGAAGAACCTATATACATTCTATATATGTCTGCAACAACATACCAGAATAAACACAACATTTTTAAGGGTCTTTATTGTACTTCAATATTTGTCAGTCAAACTTTTTTATTTATTCAGTTCACACAGTAACCGTATACTTACTAGCAGTAAGTAATGTACTCCTTCTTAGCTATTTTAACAATATACTGCAAAATAGATTTGCACTCATCAGCCTGTCAGCGCAGCCTCAGCAGTCTGTCACCGAGAGCTTTGATGTTCACAGCCCTCTCTGCTGTAGGTGTAGGAGAAAAAACACCATTTATCTTGGATCCACTGGTACAAGAGTGCCCCCTTCCCAAGTTTTAGGTCAGCATAGTGGTGCCGTACCTGCTCACCAGTCAGGGGGATGCCAGTAGCACTGGTGAAGTCACATATGAGATGGTCCCAGGCCACCACTTTGTATTGGGAGCCCTGGTACTGGCTATGCAGTAGTCTCTCCTCATGTTTTTTTACTAAGAGTCCAGCCATGACCCTGGACTCGTAAATGCTCAAGCATTGCACCTGAAAACGCATTCCTCTCCTACGCCAGCCATTGTATCTGCACAGATGGACTATAACAGATTATGACTGTATTCTCACCTGAACCATTTAAATAGTGTGATATTCCTGCCCTTTGCTGTCATTGGACCATTTTGAAAAGGTGAAGCTCTGCTAAGTAGTGTGCAAATCCAATGAGCCAGTTTTAACATTGCTTAAAGGAGAAGTTGTTGAGCACTGTTTAACAGTATGCAAATCCACTTAGCTGAGCTACCTGCAGCTTAGCATTCACATGTTAGCAATGGTTACACCTGCTAAGCACAGCTAAGCATTGCTAACTATTGATCACTTTTCATTTATTAAATATATCAGAATACTGACTTCAGTTATTAAGTGTTTATGATTTACTTTCCATGACATCCCTCTATATGCTTTCCTTACATTGGCAAGAGGTGTGACTATACTGTATGGGACACTTGTGTATACATGGTGGTTTCACATGTTATACGCTCTCACACTGCCATTTTACACCAGCTACACTACCCTGGTTGACAAAAACCAGTTACTACATAATTTCAGTTTAAAAAAATAATTTAACACTGCTTTCCCATAAAAAATAACTTGTCTGTCGTGGTACTCGAACCATGAATGCCTGCATGTAAAACCAGGATTCTAACCACTACACTCTCTCAGCATGGGAATTGCAGTTGTATATTTGTATTTATCTCCTATGGGTTGTTTAAGCTATGGTAAGTGGAGGGCCGTAATGTGCACACCCGCTTAGCTACGCTTAAACATTCCTTAGCCTAGAAAAAATATATAATTTTATTATTATATTATTGTTATATACTGAGTATATTGGTGTTCTGACAAGTCATTGAGGACTGCAGTCAGGACATAATGTCTTAAATTTGGCTTTCAGGCTTCTAGCCTTCAGAGCTTCATGCTAATACATATCCTGCTTTCAATTAACTTTCTAAGTTTGGGAGGGTAATATTTAAGTGGTGTCCCCATTTTTACTGTTTTGTCCCCCCATTATTTTTGCCTTTGTCCACATGGACTGCTTTCAGGAAATATTGGCATACATTTGACTTTAAGACTCTATACTTCGGAAATTCATGCTAATGCATGACCTGTTTTCTATCAACTTTCTAAGTTTGTGAGGGCAATATGTAATATGTGGCCTTTTTCAGGACTCTATCACCCATTATTCATGCCTTTGTACATGTTTCCTGCTATAGTAGGTTGTGAGGTGTCATATGGCACTTTTACAATGCAAGGCGTGTGTGACAGAACCTGTCACATACCCCCTACATTGCTTTCCTGCTGCTGTATTTATTTCAATGTCCACAGACACTGACATGATCATTTATTTTATTTCAGTGTCTGCGGACACTGAAATACTGGCATAATATTAGAGAAATTCTCTGATATTATGCCGGATCATGATTAGAAAGTGCTGCATGGCACTTTCTTAGTGAAGGGGGTGTGTTCAATGTCCACGCACTACTTGAACATGCCCCCTGCACTCGTTCACAGTTCATGCTCCTGTAGGTTAAACAGCAGCATGCCTTCATGAATATGCAAGGTGCACTGCTGTGCTGCATGGACACTAACTCCTGCATGGAGTTTATTGAATCCCAGGGTATGTCTTTGCTGTGTACTTCACTATACACCTGAAAGAAGTATACCCAGCTGTGTTTTCAAAGTCTAATTTCTGAAGCCCTGGTAGAGATGCACACCTAAAACTGAGGTAGCCATGTGTTATCTAAAGCTATCATGATTTGGCAAGGATACATAGTGAAATAATCTGCATGAGATGTACAGACCTGGAGTTATTAAGGACTGTTTACAAAAATGTTATGAAAAATGTGAAATATTTTCCATATTTACCTTATTAATGCCAAAATGGAGTGTAGTACTTTTTGTATTGGCGTGAGGTACATAAGCAGTTGGTACTAATAACAAATGGCAATAACTTGATGGACAATGAGATATTTTCAGAACTACATTAAGGTCATAAATGTGTGACCTACATAAGAACAAATGGTACTATTTTCAACAAAACATTAGTGTTGTCATTGTTACTTACCATCTAACATGCATAGTTTTGTAAATTAATATTGTTTTGGATAACTGTGAAAATGTTATTTGCATAATTTGCGTAGATGATATTTTCTCCATTTATTAAGCATCTGTTTGTTTGTTCTGATTTCCTGTCAAGAAGTATATCATATAACTGATTTGTTTGCAGTTAAAAACATTCTCTAGAGTCTCCTTGCTCCTTTATCTGTTTGAAACATTCATTTAGTGTCTCATTGCTGTTTTTCTGCTGTGATAAACATTTCTTTTGTGTTTTCTTCCTAAAATAGTGTAGCTAATAGCTGTAGCATAGCCTAGTTCAGGTTTGCTGTCTCTGGGCCTGTTTTTTTGTTTGCAGTGGCTGTTTGTTCATTTTCCAGGCCATATTGGTTTAACAAAAGCCATTCTTCACTTTAGTGAGAAGATTGTCTTAATTGGCCACTGGCTGGTAAAGGTTGGCTGGTCTAGGGCTTGGAGTATGCACTCATTGACTCTTTTGAGCTTATATTTAAGTTGATTCATTTCTGTACCTTCAGGTATTTAAGCCCTACCTTTGAGAGGATGTCTGCTTATTCACACTAAGCTGAACGGAGGAAGGGCACTGACCGCAACTCTGATCTGTGAAATATAACAATAAGTATTCTGTTTTTTTTGCTTATTTTTACTAATTATTGCTTATTCTAACAATTTATAGCACTTTTTAATGTCTGCTGCCTACGTTTTACTGTATGTTATTGCTATAAACTAATCTGCACTGTTGTACTGAAGTTGTCTGCCTTACAGGGCATGTTAAATCACTTTTGTTACTATCACACTGTTTGTAAAGCTTTTTTAGGTAGTTTTATTGTGTGAAAGGGATTAACTGGAATTTTTCTCCATTTGTTAAGCATCTGTTTGTTTGTTCTGACTTCCTGCCAAGGATTATACCATATAACTGATTTGTTTGCAGTTAAAAGCATTCTCTAGCATCTCCTTGCTCCTTTATCTGTTTAAAACTTTCATTTGGTGTCTCACTGCTGTTTTTCTGCTGTGATAAACATTTCTGCCTACAATAGTGTAGCTAGCAGCTTTAGCATGGTTTGCCACCCTCATTCCCTATTATTGTCTTGTTCTTATACTTGGTGGCTTTGCAGATGCCTGCCCCTAATGTAAATTTGATCTGGGACACTCATCCCAGTCCAGTGTCATTAGCTCATTCTACCTAATACAGAAAGAACATATGGGAAGGCCAACCTCCTTATTTTCTTAACCTTGAATTATCTTCTGTTCCTCCTTTCTCCCTTTCCATTTTACTAAAAAAAAAAAATATTCAGCTGGTTTTACAGTATTTGTGTTTATTGCTCCTAATCTATTACTTCATCTTGTTTTTTCTGCTACTTCTTCTCTAAACTGTTCAATTGCATCTTCTCTGCTGCATTTATTACTGCTTGTTTTTAGCCTGTTTAAATTTTAAGTGTTATTCTAAGCCTCATAGTTTTGGTTTAAGCACTTGGGCTTTAGGCCTACCCCTTAGCTCACCATGGCCTCTCTCCCTGAGATTCTGACAAATATGGATGGATAATTTCCTACGTTTTTTCTTGTCAGCCTGGTTGATGTGGGCATCCTGAGACAGTGTAGCAACTGCCTCATGTACATGGAAAACCATCTACTACTACCACCTAGGAACACAATTTGTGAGAGATGCAATTACATTAAGAAGCTAGAGTCTATGCTCTCTCCCTCACAAGCCATTATATCTGGCACTGAGAAGGTTGTCAATGCAATCAGTACACCATAAACACCTCCCACAATTACACAACACACACCCACATATGCAGAGGTTCTCAGCAAAAACAAACCCAAACAAAGGAGACCTCAGAGGCAAAAACACATGCAAACTCCACATCCCTCCACACCACATACCATGCATAGTCCACATACCAGTGTCTCCCAACCACTAAGGCCTAACCATAAACCCAACATATTAACCATAGAAAAATCCATTGTGAGACACACAGATGTGCCTTTCACCAGGCTGGATAAGGAGAAAGTCACGGTTAGTTGTTTGTCAGGTGCCAGAATCCACCATATCACACACAAGCACTCAAATCTCTCAACAACAGGTACTGTTATGACTCTGTCATAGTCCACGTTGGTGTGAACAACTTGAGATGTACCGCCCAGGACTATATGAAGGAAGACATGATTGAGCTCACTGAATAAGTGTCCCAGGCAGGTATGTCCCTAGCCTTAAGCAGCATACTACTGTCACCCAGAATGATGCCTCAATTCAAACAGAAAATGACTGATTTTAACAATTGCCTTAGTTTCTGGTGTCACTCCAGGGAGATCCAGTACCTGACAGCCTGGGAAGATATGATTGACAGATCACGATGCTTTGCTAGAGGTGGCCTGCATCTGTCTCACTTGGACTTCAGGCTTCTGGCAAAGGCCCTTGCCTCGCCCATAGTACCTTTTTTAGTAAAAGTCATGAGGTCGATACTACCGACGTAAAAATTTCAACAAAACGCAAATTAAAGATCATGCTGCTAAACACTAGTAGTCTAAACTTGAAACTGCACTCATTGCAAGCATTCTTAACCCTGGAAGATGCTGACATTTGTGCAGTCACAGAAACCTGGTTCAAAGTTGAGGAGAACACCCCAACCTTACCTGGTTACTCATCCTGTCATACATTCAGACCCCAAACTGTGTGCAGCAAAGCCAAAGGAGGTGGAGTTTCAATATATATTAAAGACACACACACCTCCAGGCTGGTCAAACAGTATGGCACACAGGAGACACTCCAGGTGCAGTTAACCATTGACAAGACCCCTATTCAAATTATAGCTAGCTACAGGCCCCCATATTTGACTCAAAATGCCCACTACACCTATCTGGACCTCTTCAAATATATCAAGATTCAATGCTTTACCCTGATCCTAGGTGACTTTAATTATCCAACCATAGACTGGAAAAACTACTCATGCCAGAACACAAATGCCCAGAGATTCCTTGATTTTATCAATGCAAATGCATTGAAACAGCTAGTCAATAACTCCACAAGAGGTGATAATATCTTGGGCTTGGTATTAACCAACATGAGTAACCACTGCAGTACCCCTACAGTATTATCCTCTGTGGTAAGATCCAACCATAAAGTGGTCACTTTTGAAGTCACCATCTCCCCTGACCCCGTTCTAGCTAAGGTCAAACAAAAAACTTTTCCAAATCTGATTACAACCTCCTTAGGGATGGAATAAACAGCTTCACAGCCTCCTCCCTCTCTGTAGAAACTGGTGCCAATGTCCAAATCTACACCAAAGTACTGTACAAGCATTTATATAGATGCATGGAATCAGGAATACCTGACAGGACAAAATCATCCTACACAAGGAAGAGTTAAACCTGTCTGTTGGACACCTGCAATAAATAAACTATATAACAAAATGAAAAAAAATTGCTGTCCAGGACCAAGAAGGAGCAGGTGCCCAGTTGGAAGCAATCTCTCCTTAGCTTGAACAAGCAAGTAAGAGCACTAGTGAAATCCTCTAAAACCAACTTCGAGTCCAAATTGGCCATATCTACTAGAGACAATCATAAGGCCTTCTTCACATATGTCTGCAATCTCAAAGGAAGCACCCAGATCTGAGTGGAGGACAGCCACTGTCATCCCTTTACACAAAGATGGAGCATCCACCGTTCCAGGAAATTATAGACTCATCAGCTTAACTAGCCTGATCTGCAAGGCCATGGAACGGATTATCATGGACCTCATTAACAGGGACATTGGCAACCTCCAAACACTTGACCCCATGCAGTTTGGCCTTGTCAAGTGGCAGTCATGTCTGTTAAATCTGTTTGACTTCTTTGAGACAGTCACCAAAGTCATGGATGAGGGCTAAATAGTGCACACACCCTACCTTGACCTGGCCAAAGCCTTCAACACTATTCCCCTCTCAGACATAAAAGATAAACTCACTCAACTAGGATTCAATCTATATGTTACCAGATGGTTAGCAAACTGGCTCACTGATAGAACACACCTAATCAAAATAGGGGAAGCCACCTCAAGCCATAGACCTGTAACAAGAGGCATACCCCAGGGATTGGTCTTGGGGCCTCTATTATTCAGGATATACTTCTCTGAGGTGCAGGCCAAAACCAGTGGGTTATGGCTGACCAAGTTTGCAGATGACTGCAAGATGGGCATGGTCATCAATTCCCCAAGTGATGCTGACGTCCACCAAGAGGATCTCACCCAAACAAATGACTGGTGCCAGAAACATGACGTCAAGCTGAATGCCAAAAAATACATCATCATCCCCTTTGGGGATAGTGACAGCCCCACATATTATCACATTAATAACAATGTCCTAAGTACACAATCAGTAGTAAGGGATTTGGGCACCCAGGTTGATAGCAACCTGACTTTTGACCACCATGTTCCTTCCATTGTACAGAAAGCTTTCTACATGGCCCACCTCATAAGTAAAGGTATCTCATCAAGGGACAAAGAGGTTATAACACCCCTGTTTTCTTCCTTTATAAGGTCAGTTATTGAGTGCAATGCCTCCTTCAGCATGTACCTTGCAAAGCACATGCAGCAGCTGGAGAGACCACAGAGGTTCCTCACTAGGATAATCTGGGGCCTCAAACATCTACCCTACACAGATATGCTAAAAGACCTGTCCCTCTACTCAGTTTCATACAGACTCCTTAGAGGTGACCTCAATCTCAGACCCCACCTTGATGGAACTGCTGCATATCCACAAGTCAATGTCCACTCGAGTAACCCATACGAGCGACCTCAACCTGGTCTGTGATAGCAATAGGACTTGTTGATGGGACAGATTTGTGTCGCAGAGACCCCCCCCATCTGTGGAACAGACTCACTCTCCATGTCAAGCAGAGTACCTCATTACCCCTTTTTAAGCACAACCTGGATAACTGGATGGGAAACAGAAAATACACCCCTGAGATTCCACCTGTGTCCCTGCTGGACAAGGGCTTTGGGTGCTGACTTGTTTAAACATGGGCTAAACTCTTGGATAGGTTTATAAAGGCCTCAGGGCCAATAGCCTAGTAACATCCTATGATCCTATGATCCTATAATCGCAAAACTGCAGAATGCTACCCTGTCTTGTTATATATCATTGGAAAGCTCTCAATCAGGAGAAAAATTTTCATGTTTATGTCTTGTATCTGCCTTGCACATATAAAGAGACATAGCCCTTTGTTTGACCGTAACTCTAGAAATGTTTTGGCAAATAAAATACAATTTTGTTTCATAAATCTACAATATAAAATCAACATCTAACGACAGACCTTGGATACTAACATCAGTATTTATCTCAATGTCTACAATTCAGCTGTCATACTTTTGTAATTTTCATCATTTATCAGATATTGCAAATCTTTGAGGAGGCAATTGAAACTTTTGATGCCCAGATTAAGAGATAAACTGGTGTGTAGCAGTGTCTTTGAGAATCTGTACTGTTGTAGCATCTCTATTAAAATACTCCATTTCATCAGGGCATGTCCCTCTGCAGGCCATAATAATATACAAGGATAGTACTAAAAAAATCTCATGTCTCCTCCAACATACATAAAGAGCTGATCCACTGTTTCTTTGGAAAGAAGCAATATTACTTCTCCTGAACCAGAGGATTTACTGCTGGATGAATTCTCCTTTGTAGCACCATGGACTATGTTTCCTAATGAAGCAAAGGTGCATGATTTCTCTATAACTGAAACAGACTCTCCTCTCCTTATTTTAAAAAATTGTACTCTAGTTTGCCAGTCAACAGATACCATTCCCTCCTTGCACACTACTTTAAAAAGCTCATATTAACAATGGCACCCATACCTCTCAACTGTTGAGAATGTTGCACAATGTACAGATTTGTTCCTCATAAAATGTATGTTTTTCTTGTAGATCATTGAGGATTGAAAGTACTAAATAATGACACACATTTGTGTTTCAGACTTAATTTCCTTCAGAAAACTGCATGCTACTTCAAAGCCTTTTATTTAACAACTTCCCAAGTTAAAAAGGAATATTTAAAAGTGGTTACTGATTTTGGTCCATTGTTGCCTCTTATCACTGGTTTTCAACAGAATTCTTGCACTAAGAGGTAGATAGGTATGGTTACATCCCTACAATGTCCAGTGCCTTCAACATTTCTTGTAGGATATCATCTACTTCTATGGCCTTTTCATAGTAGAACTGTTTGATAACCACAGTGACTTCATCTACAGAAAGGACCTAGTCCCACCACCTGCTTCTTTCTCAGATGAGAGCATTCTCACCATATTCAGGAGTTCTTCAAAGTATTCATTCCATCTCCTCATCAAGTCTAAGTCATAGCTAGCATTTCTCTCCCTTTAATGACAACAGATTGGGCAATGTCCTAGATCCCCTCTGAGCTTCCAGGTACTTTGCCAGAACTTTCTGAGGCCATCTAAAAGTCATTCTTAGTAGTTTTACCAAACTCTTCCTCAGTGTGTTGAGTGCCTAAGCTGTTGGCTGATCTGCCTGCTGAAGATATTAGTCAAATACAGCCTTAACCCCCACACACACACACACACAGACACACACTAGTATTGCTTAGAAGACCTGGTAGCTTAACTCACTCTATGGTTATTGTCATGACAAACATCAAGTACCTTTTACCCACAGTTCATTAACATTGCCTTAATAATTGAAGTCTCGAACGATATCCAATCAGACTCCATATCCATGACCCCCATGTCTATAAGTGAAGCTTTTTTGGATGTGGAAGGTGAAATCATCTCACATCAGCTAAGTATGTTAATATGAGCTAATCTGTATTGGAGCAATTGTGAGTCAGTTGAAGACTAAATAAGAGCACCCAATTTACAGTCATCTGCAAACTTACTTAAAGATAAGTCAGAAGTGATGCAGCATGTGAGAATAAACACTCCCTTTTCAGAAGTCTGGCTTCTGGCCTAGTATCATCAATGTAGGACCGCAGTGTGGGAAACAACAATTAATCTTGGAATTAGACATAAACTGTTTAGCCACATTTCTAGTAATGCAGGTTCATTATCATAGTACTGGGCAAGCTGTTGGAGAAGCTGGACTGGGATGATTTCAGTTCTCCTCTAACATGACAAAGAATGAGAGACTTGTTCCAAGTCATTTATCATCTGATGAAGGGTACTCATGTATGGGTTAGAGCATTTAGTAACTGCCTCTGTCCATTAGTAGTACAGGAGGCCAGTACTAGGATAAATATTCTAATAAACATCCATAAATCCAAGTTGTACTTGAATATGGAGAAAGATGAGTTTTGTTTGATGTAGATTAGAAGTCTGTTTCAGAGCCATGGTATTCTCTATGAGATACAAGTGTCCCTCCAAACGTTTCTGATACTGTTTGACTTGATGTGCAGTAGGCCTATCAGTACTGCGTCAGAGGATGCCTTATATACCACACATGCCATTCAACTTGCTGATGTGCAGTAGGCCCATTAGTATTGAGTCAGAGTATGCCTTATATGCCACATAAATGTCACCTGTTATGTAGTCTGTAGGATACAGAGTATAGTGTCTGGGCTCTGAGTTGAAAATGAATTAAAAATTAATTAATTTTAAAGCACATTTATTTTCATTCATATGTGGCGAATACTTTGACTCATAATTTTACCAATTAGTAACTGCAACCAGTACCTGCAGTCACTGATTTTAGTTTATATTCATTAACGGTTTGATATCTGTGAAACAATATCCAGGCAGATAACAGAGTCTATACACCTATACACACTGGACCTTTTCCACATCTAAATAATCAACAATCACTTCTACTACTGTTTATGTATCATTTGATTTTTTATTTTTTCTCATTTTTCTTCTTGTTTTCCTCTTTGCTTACAATGTTCAGTGCCTCTTCATTAATTCCTCTCATACTGCACTTCATTCCACTATATCGTTTTCCACACTAGTCTTCTGTTCCTAGATAGACAATGGAAGCCATTTTTGCCTACTTCACTTCTTATTTGCTTTAATAGTTAAGTACTAAGGTAACTGCCTTTGTGGACCATTTATAAGCCTAGCTAGTTTCCCCTCAGTGAGAGTCAAGCCCTGTACCTGATGTCTGTGAGGTAAATACCTTAACCATTATGCCAGCCCCAACTCTTGCCTCTTCTGGAAATAAGTTTTCTTTAGAGTTTTCTTGAGCCATTCTCATCCATTTTCAGGGTTATGACTCCTTGCTTAGAATATTATTCCCTTTTCATTTGAAACTGCCTCACTACTAATAACAAGCATTGCTTGAATGTCATTTGATGCTAAGACACTTGCACTTGTAAGTATTGCTGCTTAAAATGTTTCTTCGTTGTTTGCATTAATTTTTTCTTAGCATTTTTTTTAATTAGCTTTCTAATTTTATTATCATTAGCTTTCAGAGCTACTGCAGTATCCATTTGCCTTGTGTTTTACTTATTAGATAAAATGTTCAAAGGGTGGCACAATTCTCAGGGTGCTTGCTTCAGTGGTTCAGTTCTTGGTTAGGGTGACTTCTGTACATAGCATGCATGGTGTTCCTATATCTACATGCTTTGCTTTTTTCCCATAAATTCTACACTTTCCTCCCAAAGTACTACAAAAAGGGGAGTTAGTAATCCGCAAAACTACCCCAAACTGTGTGTATGTGTTTGTTTGTGTGTTTGTGTGTGTTTTCTGTCTGTGTCTATGTGCATCTGTGTTTGCTTACATATGCATGTGAGAAGTATGCATGTGCATGCCATGTTTGTACAGCTGAGTGTGTGTGTGTGTGTGTGTGTGTGTGTGTGTGTGTGTGTGTGTGTGTGTGTGTGTGTGTGTGTGTGTGTGTGAGGCTACAGAATCCTGAAAGACCAAAATCCGGAAGCCCAAAATCCTGAGACCAAAATCTCGAAAGTTCAAAATACTGAAAACTCAAAATACTGAAAACACACAGAATACCAACACTTACTATATTCCAGCACAAGTACATACAGAAACAAATAAAATATAAACCATATTAATCTTCTTCAAGTATAAGCAAGGGAGCACCCACCATGTGGGGGGCTGCTCCCCCACACTCTCTGCTACTTAAATATATCAACTCCGGGATTGCACTTAGTGTAGTGAAGTGCAATCTCGTAGTTGATATATTTAAGTAGCAGGGGGTGTGGGGTGCAGGGCGGCTTGCTTCCCCTGAGTATAGTTGAAGGGTAATATGTCTCTGTATGTACTTGTGCTGGAATATAGTAAGTGTTGGTATCCTGTATGTTTTCAGTATTTTGAGTTTTCAGTATTTTGAACTTTTGAGATTTTGGTCTCAGGATTTTGGTCTTCATGATTTTGGGCTTTCAGGATACTGTAGCACTCCCATGTGTGCATGTGTACAGTGAATATAAAAAGTGTACATACCTCTGTTAAAATGCACGTTTTTTGTAATATAGAAAATGAAACCACAATAAATCATTTCAAAACTTTTCCCAACTTTAATGTCACCTATAACCTGTACAATTCAATTGAAAAACAAACAAATCTGTTAGGGGAAAAAATATAAACAATAAAAAGCGTACAATAAGCTGGTTGCAAGAGTGTGCACACCCTTAAACTAATACTTTGTAGAAGCACCTTTTAATTTATTTACAGCATTCAGTCTTCTTGGGTAGGAGTCTATCAGCACGGCACATCTTGACTTGGCAATATTTGCCCACTCTTCCTTGCAAAAGTGCTCCAAATCTATTAGATTACGAGGGTATGGGTCTACTTTAGAATCTCAAAATCCTACAAGCACAAAGATGAAAATCCCAAGACGATAATCATAAAACTTAAAATAGTGAACTGCATTAGTTTACCCAGGGCAAGTAAACACTTCCCACCATAACACTAAAGCAAACTGAATCTAAAACCCATGTAGGTAGAGCAGGCTACACCCCCACACCCCCCTTACTATATATCCCAACTCTGGAATTGCACTACAGTGGAGAAAAGGCATAATTCCCCATGTTGGGCAAGTGTTTACTTGCCCTGGGTAAGATATATATATACATATATATATATATATATATATATATATATAATATATACACACATATATATATATATATATATAATATATACACACATATATATATATATATATATATATATATGTGCGTGTGTGTGTGTGTGTGTATGTATGTATATCTATATATCTATCTATATATATATATATATATATATATATATATATATATATATATATATATATATATATATATATATATATTTTTTTTTTCATAAGATGCATGTATGTTTCTTATTATTGTATACGTTATATGTATGTATGTATGTATGTATTCATAAGATGTGATTTGATGTATGTATATATATATATATATATATATATATATATATATATATATATATATATATATATATACATATATATATATATCTATATATATATACATGCACATACATTTACACACACATATAAACATATATGTGTGTATTGGTTCCTATTAGATTGTCGAAACTCCGTTTACGCGAATACGAAATCATCGACACATATTGTGCAAAATACGTAATCGTTGAACATGCAAAGCCGCAAAATCCAAAATGTCAAAGTGGTTTTGTTGGCCGGTCTGCAGTATAGCTCTGTAAGGTAAGTGTGCGATAGTTACGGACCTGGGTTAGGGTGTGGGTTAAGGTAAGTGTATAGATAGGTAATGTGTGTAAGATTTAGTGTAGTGTTAGAACTAGGGTTTTGTTAAATGTATTTATGTGTATTATTTATTTTGTTTGTGTATATCTCCATAGGGGAAGTGTGTGGTAGTTACGGACCTTAGGGTTAGGGAGGGGTTAAGGATAGTGCATCGATAGTTGTGTATGTGAGGTTTAGTGTAGGGTTAGAAGTTGAGTTTTGGTGCTTTACTTTAGGGTTAGGAGTAGGGTTTGGTTAGTGTATGTATGTGGTTTATTTATTTTGTTTGGGTAGGTACTGTAGTATGTAGCTGGTGGTGGTGTTGGCCGACTATGAAGGTGCAATATTTTAAATTTCGCAGTTTAGTGCATTTGGTATTTACGCGGTTTGAGTAATACGTGTCGCTGTTTGGGCATTCGATGTAATGGATTTTCATTCATTTAATATAGACCCTTGTGTGTGTGTGTGTGTGTGTGTGTGTGTGTGTGTGTGTGTGTGTGTGTGTGTGTGTGTGTATGTGTGTGTGTGTGTCTATTATATATATATATATATATATATATATATATATATATATATATATATATATATATATATATATATATACATAGTTATATGCATATATATTTGGATGAAGATCAGAAGAACAAACACTTATATGAATGAATGCTTTTTACTGTTGTAATTAACAGTGAATATTCTCTTTTGCTGCTTTTTGTGTGAGATTCCACTTTAGTCAGATGTTTTTGGTGCAGTGTCGGGTTACAGCAGTGTCAGGAAATTTGCCCTAACTCTGCTGTTGCACGATCTTGGAGTTGGTATATATAATTAGCAGGAGGTGTTGGGGTGCAAAATTAGCTTCATTATTTGTTGTTTTCGATCATCTTAGATTCGCTGTAAAATAATCACTCTTTTTTTCATTCGCTCTTTTGAGCATTTGATATTTCATGAAACAATCACATAGGGCCGGATTCACGATGGCTTGCACGGAGTCAAAGAGTAGAGTAAGACTCCATGCAGCCATCATGTCCGACGAGCAATCCAGGAACAGCCTGCAGGGGCGTGCAAGAGAGCTCCTAAAACAGCTCTTACACGGACAGGGCCGGGTTATGCAAATTACCTCAATTGCAGGTGAAAGGCATGCAAATGAGGTAGATTTGCGATTTAGGAAACTCGAACCTGTCCGAGTAAGAGCAGTGTTATCTGCAGAAATGTACTCAGTTGACAACTGAGTACCATTCTGCAAATAGCAAAACGGAGCCGTGACAGCTCCAAATAAAGTTTGCATCCAGTGCAGGAAGCATGCCAATGGCCAAATATATGGCCAATGGCAATGTTTCCTGATGCAATATGAAAAAAATAATAATTTATTTTTTTTCTCCGATTTCCGATGTTTAAGCGTAGCGCAGCGCCGTGCAAATGGGCTGCACTGTAAAAACCAGAAAAATAAAAATTAAAACCCACAAATGTGGATTTTATTTAAATTTTTAATTTACAATGCAAGGGAATTTCAGGCTGAAGCCAACATGGCCACCAAGTAGAGGTTGCTAAGGGGGAAACACAGTCTAAGAGATGTAACCAAGCATTAGTAGGCAATCCTATGCAAAGGAGGGTTAGGATAGTGAATTGCAGGTTTACATAGCAAATGAGCACAGTCAGTGGAGTGTAGGAGTAGGATAAGGGGAGTAACAGAGTAGAAGATAGTGACATCACGAGTGGGGTATGTATGAAAGAAGGGAAGCTCATTGGAGCAGAGTGGCATGTGTCAGCTGTCATTTACACATCATTGAAAGAGGTGTGTCAACAGGTAGGCTAGGTAAAGGCAAGAAATGGAAGGTGTATGCCATGAATAACACCAAAGTTTCTTGCTGAGCGGGTATGTGCACGTGTGTGCGCCTGTAAACCCGAGTAAGACTGTGTGCGCGCGTGTAAGCGTGAGTACGCGTGTTTTAGCCCGAATAAGCAAGTTGTAGTCCGTGTAAGCATGTGTGCGCACGTGTGAGCTGCTGTGAGTGTGTTTGCACTTGTGTGAGTGGTGCTGCCCCCCCCCCCGAGGAAACTGAAAGGAAATAGGAAGCACAACAAATAGTAGGAAGCTACCAGGGAGTGCTAGCAGAGCTAGCAGGTGAAAACAATCAGAATCAGGCAATTACACAGGCAGTACACTAGCCCAGCCCAGCCTAGCACTTAAAACTCTGCAAACAACAGTCCATAATGTTTCTCACAAGAGACACTGCAGTAAGCTAATAGAAGTGAAAACTGAAAAAGCTTTACTGAGACAAAGAAATGTTAGGGGCTGCCATTGCTGTTATAAGGCGACATATGCAACATGCTGAGGGTGGTGACAATGGAAATGCTGCTGGACAACCCACAGTGAGGAGACGGAGAAGAGTGTACAGACCCAGGGTAACCTACCAGGGGCTACATGAGCTGGAGATAGTGGAGCACTATAGAGTGAACAGAGACCTCCTGCAGCAAATTGCTGAGCTGTGCAGGCCACGCCTCACACACAGAACCAATAGAGTGGTACCCATCCCAGTGGAAACCAAGGTATGTGTTGACCTAAGAATATTAGCAACAGGTACCTTCCAGAGACCAACTGGTGATATGATGGGGATATCACAGGCATCAGCATCCAGGGTACTGCACCAGTTCCTGGATGCCATGTCAGCACATGTCAGTGATCATGTATATTTCCCCAATTCCCATGAGGTATTGGCCAGCAATATGCATCTCTTCCAGCAAATAGCGGAATACCCTGAGGTAGTGGGTGCAATAGACTGCACGCACATGTGCATCAAAGCACCAGCCGGTGAGCGGGGTAGGGTCTACTTCAACTGCAAGGGCTTCCCCTCCATCAACTGCCAGGTCATGTGTGATGTCCAGGGCATAATACTGAATGTGTGTGCTGGCTTCCCTGGAAGCTACCATGATTCCCATATCTGGCATCTGCCACAGCTGTACCAGACATTTGCCAATGGGGACATCCCACATGGTCACCTAGTGGGGGATGCTGGCTATGCACTGGAGCCGTGGCTGATGACACCCATCAGAAACACACACACACCTGAACAGGAACGCCATAATGAGGCACACGCACAAACACAAAATGTAATCGAGCGTGTGTTTGGCCTGCTCAAGTCATGGTTCTGGTGCCTGGACACATCTTGTGGAGCCTTGCAGTACTCACCATCTACATGTACCCAAATTGTCATGGTATGTGCTATGCTACATAATATGATCCTGCGAAAACAGCTGCATCAGGATGAGCATGGGGCAGGGCCAAACAGCCCCCCGCCATTGCCAAGGCCTGCACAGGCACAGGGTGACTCGGAGGAGGAACAATCTGAGCCTGCCCCAGTAGGCAGAAGGAGGCATGCCCAGTATGCTTTGGCCTTGGCAAAGAGGCAACGCATAGCACATGCACTAGCTCAGTAGGAACTCTGGAAATGATACCTCTCTCTGACTCGCACATATAGTAAAAGGGATGCCTAAGTTGACACGACCTGCTTTTAAACATGTACAGGGAGTGTAGTATGTGCATCCAACATAGGCAGCCCTGCAGCACCACCTGAGGCATGATTGCCATGTGTTAAGCAATGTAAAGCAGTGCTAAACAGCATTTACCACCATGTAGTTTCTGCAAACAGAATCTCACACACCAACTAGTGCAACTGTGGTCAATGTTGAGTAATTTTGGGCAATGTCCAGCAAAGTTGGTGAATATTCAGCAATGTTGGACAAGCCTGGTCTAAGTAGGGCATAGCTGAACAAAAGCCAACATGCTCATATTTGCTTAACTGGCCCTTAAGCAGTCTGGTCTGCTCAGTATGAAAATAAAAAGCAGTGATACTGTGCACTATAGTTAAAGTACTGAACCACTAAACCATGACAGTATTGTAGCGGTCCGCCAGTATGAAGGAATGTTGATAGGTCTATGCAAAGTATCTCATGGAAACCCTGCAGGCACAGCATAATCCCTGTTGAGTTATGACACAAAGGTGAGTCCTGCAGTAAGAACAGAACTTGACTTCCAACACACACACACACACACACACACACACACACACACACACACACACACACACACACAGTATAAATGTTAATATTGGTCATGTTCACACACATCCACAAATGTAGTGTACCTCAGATCACAACATACTGAAAGGTCACACTGGGCATGCTCACACACTAGAATAAATGAGACAAATGTCAGGCAACAAAACATGGAAAGCCTGAACTGGGCATGCTCACACACTTAGGCCATGTCTGAGTACAGCAGTGGGCCACACATATCTGGCAGTTGCATGTGTAAACCCAGGAACCTCTCACTATCCAGCAATCCACCCTGTGCACACAGTTAAATGACAACAGACACATATATAATATAGTGGAACCCTGTTATAATCAAATATGTTCTGCAGATACCTAAGTTATTCATAGAAACTGGGAAAGCAAAGTCGATAAAGACCTGCAAACAGTATCAGCAATAAATATTGTGCATCCCGAACATAAGCATAGGTTCAGAGGTCGATACTAGGCTATCTGACCTAGGGCATGTACAAGCCTAGCCAGAGTGTGTTTGGCTTTTGTAACCCTGTCAGATTACTACACTGTGCCAGTGAAAAGTAAGTCACACAAGATAGCCCATGTACATCTAGGCTACTGTGCCTCTGTGTAGCAGGGACACAGAAGATATCCCAGGGGTAAACATACCATCGCCCATACAGCCATCAAGATGCCCCCTGTAGGTGGTCAGTGGGTGGCTCTCCCTATGTGAAACTGTGATCACAATCTGGAGTGAGTGGAGGCCCTGGGATAAGAATCTGTCCCTCCAGCATGTCCAATTAACATCTGCGCTGAGGCATATGTCCCTGGAGTGTGTAGCTCCAAGGGAGACAGATATCCTGAGGTGGAGCATGTCCAGTAATTCTGGGTTGGGTATTTCTGTAAACAACAGGCACACATCATATCCGAGTAGGTGGTAAGCGACTGAGTATAGCTGGAGTTACTACATCCGAACTGTGCAGGTTATCCATGCGAGTCCCTACATCAGCCTGGTGAGGAACTTCTGTGGTCAGTACAGTTGCTGCAGGTGTTGGGTAAAGTACACCCCAAATGTGGCACTGTAACCAAGCATGGTTGTGATGAGTATAGGGGCACAATGACCTCACTCGATCTACATGTGAAACCATATGGGATAAGGTGGCTTATATAGAAGGTCTGTCCAACCACTTTGGCAACGTGAATGTCAAAGGCGACAGTACAAACAAGTCATGTCCCCAATCACCTAACAACTCCTACCGCATGTAATGGAGTACTATCTATGTGGTAATGTGTGGGCATGTTGCTATTCCCAAAGGGGATGACTATGCAACTAATGGCATTTAGCTGTAGGCCATGGCTCAGGCACCAGTCATCCATCTCTGTGAGACCCTGTTTGAGTATGCATGTGGCAGTCAGAGAGTTGATTATGGCACCCAGTTTGCAGTCAAGTGTGAACAAGGTCAGCCATATTCCCCCTGTGGTAGCCTGTACGTCAGACAAATATATACTGAACAAGAGAGGTCCCAGGACCGAACCATGTGGGATGCCACGTGTAACTGGTGTATAGTCAGACATGGCACCTGCAATTCTGACCATGTGGGTGCTAACCCTGATCCAGGTAGCAATCCACCATGTGAGATATGTGTCCATATCAATGCTGGTGAGCCTATGCATAATGGCCCAGTGGGTTATTGTGTGGAAGGGGTTTGCAAGGTTCAGGTAGGCTGTGTGGACAACTGTCCCTATATCGATGGACTTGTTAACCGTGTAAAGAATACAAACATGTTCAAGACGCAAGATCTGCCCACAACAACGCTGAAATGTGTAGGACACAGTGTCTGTAGGTTACTGATGTGTATGTGTAAGATACCCATGACAATACGCTCCATAGCATTGCAGAATAGGCTAGTTAGGCTTATAGGGCAATATTGTCTGTGGTCCGTTGTGGCACCAACTCTGTGTAGTGGAACCACTGTCACTGTACGCCATTCCATGGGTACATATCCTGTAGTAACTCTGATATTGCACAGTGATGTAATGTGAGGGTTACATCTGTCATGAAGCTCATGTAAGATGCATGCTGGGACACCATCTGGTCCCATTGATGCTGTGATGTATGCTTTGGGGAGGGCAGCACTCACCTGTTACTGTGTGATGTCAGGGAGGTTACACTCTGTTGGGATGGATAGTTGCTCCCGAGGGGGGATGGGAGGGAGACATCTGCACTGAACCTGTTTGCCAGGATGTCGGCAATGCCAGTGGGTTCAGGGTAAGTTTAGTCAGTATGCAGTAACACACAGTATATCAATGAGTGTCCACCCAGGTTCCTGACATAACTGAAGAAGGCCTTGTGATAGTCCTACGTGTCTGGTGCAATTGTCCATGAGAAGCAGCCCTTAGATAAGTTCATGAGTGATTGTAGCTGTCTGCTAGTACAGATCACAGATGCCTTCCCAGTCTGGGATTGTGCTCTATCATGTAGTAGCATCCTATTGATGTTGTACAGCTTATTAATGGCTGGGGTCTATCAGACAGGTCCCCTGCCATTGTAGTAGTGGGTCTTGTTGTTATTTGGGATTGCACAATCCATGCAGTCCACTAGGTGTCCATAGCATGTGTATGTAAAGGATTCAGCAGTCGGAGCCGTATTTGCCACTGTCTCAGGGTCTCTGAAGGATACCACCTTGCTTTGGTGAAGTGAGACGTTGGCTCATGAGAAGTTCACCAAGAATACCCAGGATGGGTGTGTGGAGTGTATATGTATGTCCAGTGAGATATATGTATGTTATGACCTTACCAATGAGGGGTATATCGCTGGTGTGGAACATAGAGTCCCCATGTTGGTGATGATCAGATCCAATATGCATTCCCCCTTGTGGCTATGGTGACTGGTTGTGCCATAGCATATGAATTAACAAATTGTAGCGACTGTAGGGTGAGGGTGTTGGGGCTTGAGTAGTATCCCCATTCAATATTTGTGTATTTGAAGTCACCCAATATAATGGTGTTTGTGGAGACCTTCATATTCCCCACTGTTCCCAGGAATGCCGAGTGTGGTTCCTGAGTATGGGAGGGTGGTCAGTAGCAGGCAACAAACTGAAAGGCAGTTTTGCACAATGGTAGTTGTATATGTATGGTCTGTGATGTTTTGTGCAGTGCTACTAACCCGGAGGTGTGTGTATCTGTGATGTATATGGATACTCCCCCTAGTTGTGTTGTCC
The DNA here is from genome assembly GCF_019279795.1 of Protopterus annectens. Taxonomy (NCBI): domain Eukaryota; kingdom Metazoa; phylum Chordata; order Ceratodontiformes; family Protopteridae; genus Protopterus; species Protopterus annectens. Next base: position 844,397,633 of record NC_056744.1, read on the forward strand.
GTTCCAAGTCCTGCGGTCAGAAAGCATGGTATGAAACATAACCTGGTAATGCTGGTGTGCATATGTGAGCCTGAACTAGGCATCTGTTAGTGCACAGATATCGCTATCCTCCATACTGAGGAGAGTCCTGAGTGGCCGCAATAGGAGGGTAACACATCTGGTGTTGAGCAGTATTACCCTTAGTGTCATTAGTGTCATGTATCCATGAATTACCATATAGGTGGCAGTACACTAAACACAGAAAGTGTGATAAGAGACTTAGGGACACAGGTGGACAGTGGTCTCACCTTCGATAACCACATCGCCACAACAGTCAGGAAATCCTTCTATGTGGCACACCTCATCACGAAGGGCTTTTCATCCAGAAAAAAGGAGGTCATTGTCCCACTGTACTCATCCCTCATTAGACCCATTATAGAATACAACGCCCCATTTGGTATGTACCTCTCAAGACATCTGCAACAACTGGAAAGGCCTCAGAAATACCTCACTAAAAGAATCACAGGTCTAAAGCAGATGCCCTGCTGACCGCCTTAAAAACTCCAGCTATACTCTGTCGCATATCGTCTACTCAGAGGCGATCTCTGCTTAACATACAAGGCCATGTCAAACCCAGAGCTGTTGGACATGCTACACTTAAAGAAATCCCAATCCCTCAGAGCTACACGCTCCAGGGATCTAAACCTTGCCATCACAATAAACAAAACATGCTGGAGGGATAGGTTCCTGACCCAGAGACTCCCCAGACTCTGGAATAGATTGTCCATACATGTCAAGCAGAGTGCCTCTTTGGACCTCTTCAAGAGGAACCTTGACGATTGGATGGGAGAAAGGAAATTCACCCCAGGGATCACGTCAGTCGCCCTGCTAGACAGGGGTCCAGGAAAGTAAATAATGTGGGAAGAAATAGCCAGGGAATTGTTATGGCTAGGCTTGTATAGGCCCTAGGGCTGATAGCCTAGTACCAACCTATGAACCTATTTAACCTGTAATGTCTATGGAGGTGGGTTTGTCTTTTGAGCCCTGCTCAACAAATGCACTATGGTGGTAGCAAGAGCCTTAGCCAGCATTCGAAGGTCCAAGTGTGACAGGTGCAAGCTGTCCATAGTGAAGCTATGTGGCATGTCGAGCATGTCACCACAGGCTGACAGACACTGTATCCCCTATGAATGACACCAATTTGTTAGCCAACTGTTAAACATGATATGTTTGTCTGTATACTTTGACATCATAATTAGTGGGTGTAAGATGTTAGACAAGGTCAGGGTAATACTGGCCTGGGCTACATGATCAGAGTGTTCCTCCATGTACCATGTCATGTGGTCCAGGGAGTAACGTCTGATGTTTTACGCACCAGCATAGACAATGATGGTGCCAATCCTGTACTTGTTTTGGAGTGACCTGGTTGCATGTGTTATGTGGCAGATCCTGGCACCCGACAGACAGCCCAAAGTGACTATTCCCATGTTTGGGCTGGTGAGTGGTACGTCAGTGTGTCTGACAATAAGTGTCGCCTATTACTAGGTGAGTTGTCTAGCCCAAAGGGCAGTGACTGTGTGGCACACTGACATTATGAACTATGTGATATGTGGGTATTGTAGTGGGGTAGCAGTTGTGTGTGTGCCTGCTGTGGAGGTTTCTGCTGCTTAGGCAGAGTTAATTCAGAGCATCCGAGTATGTCTATGAGTGATAATGTGGTTTGAGTGCTGTTGCCAGAGGATATGTGAGACCAATATGTGGTGTGTGTGGTTACCTTCACCACCTAATAGACTGTGCCAGTCATGGGTCGAGAGAGTTCAGCACCCTGTATGTTTCTATAGGTGCATCTCACACATATAGCTGAGTTTGTTGGGAGGAGAAGAGGGTTGTCAGAGTACATGAGGCAGATGTGACACTGTGTCAACATCACAATATTCACCAGCTGGACTGGAGAGTGCACATGAAACTGACCCCTGGACATGCCGGGATATTATGATGACATACACTGTAGCCAGATCACAAAGGATCAGCAGGGTGTTAAGTGTGTAAAAGAGAATAACAGGGATTACTGCTCAGGTTCGTTGGTGTTCTGTAAAGAGTAGCTGAAAAGGAGTCCAGACTGAATCATGACACCTCTGACAGCTATGTCATATATAGCAATGTACACCCATATATGTCCTGAGTCAGGGCCAACTGTACCTGACTGACAATGCCAACATCCTGACAGACAGGCCTATATATATACAGGCCCACCTCCCACTGACGATAGTCCATATCAACATACCAGGAGATATCACATGTAGAATGGATGAACAGCTACCCCCAATGCCAAAAGCATGGCAGCAAGTGGAATACATTGATTCACAATATGTGTCATGCATAAACTACAGAACAAACAGATCCTGCACCTGAACAGTCAGCTGTGCCTCCCCCCCTACACAGGATGTGGAACCATTGAATGTGTTACAGCAACATATGGCACTCCACACAAGTGTTGGTGCACAACACACCATGGTAAGTATAGCCCAGTATGCCTATGAAGTCTGATCTGCAAGGCCATGTAGTCCATCATGGTTGAAGTCATAAACAGAGCTATTGGAAGCTGACATACACACAACCCTACTAACTTTGGTATGTTCATGTGCGGATCATGGTTCCCAAACATGCTAGACTGTTTGCAAGGCAGCCACCCAGGACATACATCACTGAACACAGCTACACATGTCTCACATAGACTTTGAATAGCCCTTTATCAACATCCCAGACACATGTAGTACCCACAAAACTAACAAGTTGTGCATAAATATGTGTTGACATATGAAGGAATGTCAGTGTGTCCACAGATAGATCACACAAGGTAAGGATTATGAGTTCCTGTTCAAGCTGTTGACACTCGACGACCCACATGGACCATTCCTGGAATGGCAGAAAACAAAGTGTACACACATTACCATGTCCAGTCTGATGATGTTACCATCCTATAAATACAGCAGGAGAAATGAAACCACCCAGTAAAGCAAATAGCGTGCTGTGTTAATGCATCTCTCTCTAGTATCAAAACATAATTAGGTAGGGGTTTGAAGACTGTAAATGCTGACTGTGGGTGGGGTGAGTGTATGTGTGCAATTGACTTTGAGTGTATGTGTGTAATTGTCTTTGAAAGGAGTGCCCTTTTTGGAGACTGGGAAAACACACTAAAAGAGGTACATTCCTCTTTGGAAAGACTGATGATGTCACCATCCTACAAATACAGACGGAGAAGGGAAACCACCCACTAAAGCAAATAGCGCACTGTGTTAATGCATCTCTCTCTAGTATCATAACATAGTTAGATAGAGGTTTGAATCCTGCAAACGCTGACTGTGTGGGTGGGGTGTATGTGTGCAATTGTCTTTGAAAGGAGTGCCCTTTTTGGAGACTGGGAAAACACACTAAAAGAGGTACATTCCTCTTTGGAAAGACTGATGATGTCACCATCCTACAAACACAGACGGAGAAGGGAAGCCACCCAGTAAAGCAAATAGCCCACCGTGTTAATGCATCTCTCTCTAGTATCATAACATAGTTAGGTAGGGTTTGAATCCTGCAAACACTGACTGTGTGTGTGGGTGGGGTGTGTACATGTGTGCAATTGTCTTTGAAAGGAGTGCCCTTTTTGGAGACTGGGCAAACACACTAAAAGAGGTACAGTCCTCTTTGGAAAGACTGATGATGTCACCATCCTACAAATACAGACGGATAAGAAAAACCACCCAGTAAAGCAAGTAGCATTCTGTGTTAATGCATCTCTCTCTAGTATCATAACATAGTTAAGTATGGGTTTGAATCCTGCAAACGCTGACTGTGTGTGTGTGGGTGGGGTGTGTGTATATGTGCAATTGTCTTTGAAAGGAGTGCCCTTTTTGGAGACTGGGAAAACACACTAAAAGAGCTACAGTCCACTTTGGAAAGACTGATGATGTCACCATCCTACAAATACAGACGGAGAAGGGTAACCACCCAATAAAGCAAATAGCCTGCCATGTTAATGCATCTCTCTCTAGTATCATAACATAGTTAGGTAGGGGTTTGAATCCTGCAAACGCTGACTGTGTGTGTGTGTCACTGTTGGTCAATGCAGTGTGGGTTTTGCATTTACTATGTTACGACATATTATGATTACACCTGTAAGTGCATTGCACACATGAGGTATCTGTGGTGCAAAAATATATGTGTACATGTCCCCTCAATCAGTACATAGGTGAGAAGCCTGCATACTACATGAATACATTTGTTTCCATTGACAGGTTGTGCCGCTGCTTCTCAGATCGTAAGTCACATATGTATGTATGTGACAAGGCCGTCCACTGTCGTGATCTGTGGCCAAGGTCATCTGTGCCACACACACCCATGACAGTAACTTAAGAGTAGTGTGAGTGAGGGTATATGCCTGGGGTATATGTCAGACATGTTCATACACAACAATGACTGCCAATTATGGACAGTCTTTATAGGTGTACAACTGCCTTGTAGATATGCATTCAGGCCTCTAATGTCTTATGTGATACACCTTGGGACTCCACAATACCTATGGATATGTGGATACCAAGGGACACATGACATAACATGAGGCCGTATGTACACATTGGTACCCAACATATATGTTGAGGGCTACCACCTGTATGGTACTGACGGGATAGTATGTATAGTACATGTGGATGACTATGCCACAGTCGACTTACTGCTATACAGCATGTATCAGACAACAGGTATCTGTCTGTATGATACCCTTGTGTAGGATATGCATCCCATCCAGGGAATGCATTGTAGGCCAATGCATGCATTTCGAGATTTGGACGGACACATCCCTAGTGTGTTTGCATGTACCTAAAGGGGCTATATGCCAAACAGGTGTGGTAACAGGAATGGGTGGATTTCATTACCACTGGTCAGTGTTATAATGTAGCACCGGAAGGATCCAACTGTTACTGAGTTCCCTACGACTGTGTGTCATTTGTCAGGACATCATCCAATGATTGCTTATAGTCATGCTGTTGAGGTTGTGTATACTACCAGACCGCAAATCATTGACAGATATTAACAGTATCACCCACAGCATAGAGTCAACCCATGTCATACACACGTCTACCCATGTTAGTACAAAACTGTAGTAGAATGCATACTGGCCATTGAAAGATACTATGAGATGTTAACAATGTGTACAACAGGGTATGCCACACATCCCATGTGTCCACTATGCACATACATGCAGACAGTGCACACCCACCATATTCACAGATGTACACTTATTAATCTGTACTGCACACATCACACACATACTGTCCACTCACTAACACATGCTGCCAACACATTACACTTCAGCCAAGTGGCACATGGTTGGACAATACATACTCAGACCTAACAGTGGTGTAAACAATGCTACATTGACAATCAGAGCTTTGATGCATAAAATCTGCTCAGATATACCTACAAGGATGTCATTACACTTTCCTGTTGACAACTTGCTATTGCTACACTGCTATAGTGTCACCCTGTGCATCAGCACCATGTTAGCCTGTTCCTCCATGAATGTTACAGATGACAGGAGGTGACACAGGTGTCATCATATGCACAGGGTGTGTTGTCATTTGCCAGAGCCTGACATTGACCCATCCAATCGACATGTCTGTGTGTGTGTGGGGTGTGTGGCATGGGCCAATGTTGATGCAATGTGTGTGTGTATGTGTGAGCCCTAGTTGTTTGGTTAATGTGTGTGTGTCTGCATGCACACAGCTCCACCATGCGGCTGCCATATACGGTAGTTTGTGGGACAGCCACATATTGTACCTGCTAGGCTGTACAGATCACTGTCTCTGGCCACTGACGCAGTACCTGTGCCTGGCAGGGGTGCTATGGACAGTATCGGGTACCAACCCTGACTGAGTACTGTCATCAGAGGCAGAGGTATGATGACTGGATCCATGTCCCTGCTGGGACTGGCCAGAGCCACATGCACATGGTCTACTGGGAGGGTCAATGGACAGGCCAGCCCCAGCATTGCTGGGGATGCTACTACCACTACGGGAGCGGCTGTGAACTGTGGGCTGTCCGCGACCACTGCCAGCTGTTGCTGTTGCTGGCATGTGTCCGTGTTGATGTCGCAACCGTCCCTCATGGTCCTGGCTAATGGAAGACATATTGTGGAGGGCATCTAATGCCTCCCCCCAACGTCTATCAATGACCTCGGTGTAAGTCCAGATGGCACCGGCAAGGTCACGGATGCTGTCAGTGATAGCGGTGTAATGTGCCTCTGCGCCCTAAGTCCCTGCCTGGTGTACCGTTCCATACGTGTCTGAGCCTGTATTACAGCCCGGAACATACTGGACATCGTACAACCTGTGAGGGCACACCTGCCAGGGGCAATACGACCAGCGGTGCTCCCCTGAGAACCTCTGGACCTCTGCCTTTGTGGTACTGTTCCTGGAATATGGCTATGGCTGCTGTGAGGGGATGCAAGTGCCATGGGTACCACACTCTCCTGGTCAATGCCGACTGTATGCTGTGCCTCGCCTATGGCCATTGGTGGTGAGGGATGTATTGACAGTATGAGTGTGTGCATAGATGGGGTTGAACGCTGTGTACTGTCAATTGGTGGACCAACGACAGACCCTGTCAAACCTTCCTGTGCCAAAATACATGTCTCATCATCACCACTATTCGTGGCTTCAGGTTCCCTGCTGCTTTCAGCCACCCCTAACTCAGCACCTGTGAGAGAAAGACAGGAAACACACTTTACGGTCTGCACATGAACACATGCACACATGCACACATGCACACATGCACACATGCACACATGCACACATGAACACATGCACACGGGCACACATGCACATGTGCACACATGAACACATGAACACATGCACACGTGCACACGTGCACACGTGCACACGTGCACACATGACACATGCACACATGCACACATGCACACATACACATGAACACATGCACACATGCACACATGAACACATGCACACATGAACACTTGCAAACATGAACACGTGTACACATGAACACATGAACACTAATACACTCCTCACTACAGCACATACACACACCAGCAATCCAACACATACTCTATGGTGGGTGAAGGTGGGTGTCAGTATCACAAGGTAAACAGCCACCACACACGTGTCAGCATACAGAATATGTGTTGCACAAGACCATGCAGTACAAGTGTAGACACCCCTATTTAATGGCAGTATACATGGCTTTGATGCAACTGTGTAGTTCAGTGATTGGCTACACCCTGGAACACAATGTGTACATGGACACAACATTGCTGTGCAGGTATTATCAGCTCTGCAATGCCTTGTGCACCATCACTCACAAGTATACATGCCATGGCTGCATGTGTTATCTGTGTGACACATAGATATCCATGTCTGAGTACAGTGTCTGTGTCCATAGCAGATAATAGTGGGCACGGGTGTAGCACATGCATGCTATGTACACACATGGGATGAGTGGTGCATGTTGACGTGAAGTAATCCCAGTACTCGACATGGCCAGTGTACAGTGGTTATGGTGAGTGTGGGACATATTGCAGATATGTTGGTGCCAGACATGGCATGGTATCCTACACGACTGCAACATCAAACACCACACATACCCGATGTGTGTCAGGTGACCTATACATCCACTAGCATTCCAAGACATATATGTGACACTTTGGATGGTGACTGCTGTGCATATTGTGTATACTGGCATATGTAAGCACACAAACAACATGCTATGCATGTTGTGTATAGGTGCATATGTTTGCACACACACAACATTGAGGTGCAAAGCAATGACTGCTATGAGTAGTACTGTGGTCACTGTAACTGGATGGGGTGTAGTACCCTGTGCCATCATCAACATGCATCTTGTGGTCACTCACAGCTACTAATGTGTGCAAGACCACCGCCTAGCATGCTGTACCTGAACTGCAGTGCCGTGGCTACGTTCACAATTACACAGCCACCTTGTACATGGGTGTGTGAGGTGCCCAATAGGGAGCATTGCCTAACATGACTGTGTTATGTGTTGCAGAGTGTTGCACAGCCCCATGATAGGCCTCTACACCTGAGGTACATCATGTGTGTGTGCATGACATGTGGGATACTGAAGTGTGACCTTACAGCGGGTGTGTGGCAATGCCAAATGCAGCATGTTTTCGTGTACTGCGTATGATAAACATGTTCTGTTGTGTACAGCTGTAGCAACTATGCATATCCAATGTGCAGTACAGTGTTGCCACAATTGTGTCTGCTGCACTGTGCATTGCATGTGATTGAGTCAGCTACTGACTTTACTGAGATGATTGATGTCTCACAGCAAACATGCACAGCATGCATTATGCGTAGGTGTGTTATGTATACACGGCCTACACCTCACCTATGACATGCACATTTCATTACCAATATTAAAGTGTTAACGCACTCACCAGCATGTATTGTCTGCCCTGCTGTCACACCAGAGGGACCTACAAGAATATGACACAATTTGTCAGTGGCCACAACTGTGGCATTGCTACTGTGAGTGTGCTAAACTATAGTGGAACAACAGTCAACAGTCACAGGTGTACAGATACTATTCAAAATATCAGTACTGCACATGATAGGCAGCACAACTGCTAAACACACAGTACACATCTGACATATGCATATGCTAACTATACAGGTAACGGTAGTCTACAGCTAGGGCATATTACCTGCACGCTCCATGTCATCCTGCTGTGTGGCTCCGGCCTCCATGATGACACATGTGTGATGCTGTTGCTGCTGTAGGCCAGGAGCCACCACGCTTAGGAGCAGCTCCTCCACTCTGGTGAGGGGGAATGTATGGCCGCCCCATCACCTGTGGCAAGCTGTTGCCTATGGATATCAGACGCATGCCACCGGACATGTCTGATTAAATCACTGCAGTGATGGCGTACCTGCTCATATGTCCGGTTATGCATGCCTATGTCATTTACCCAGCGAACAAGTTCTTGCCACAGTGCAGTATGCTCATGGTGCTGCTGGCTGGCCCTGGAAAAAAGCAGGTTATAGTGCTGCACCAGGCTGTTCTGTATTTCCTGCTCCTCCGCAGCTGAATACGATGGATTGTGTTGATGAGTCATATCCCTGGAAGACAATTAAACGATATGTGTGAGCAAGTCATGTGGCACACTTAACATTATGAAGTACAGATATCACTTAACTGCCATATATAGCATCTATCTGTTATCAGAGGATATACATGTTCAATACCACATATCAGTGCCCAGCCCAAAGCTGGCTGACAGTGCCTGCCACACTCCATTTAACAAACCAGTATACACCAGTCGTTGGCACACTGTTTGGGATACAATGCACAACTTTGCCCCGGGGGTACATATCAAGCTAATGCATGAAGACATATGTCATCCAATGCAATGAATGCAATGTACATTTACAGTATTACCAGTAAACCACTCTAGCCTTTGATGCCATACCCCTACCTAACATATGTGCACGGTTGTTAATATAGCTGGAATACTGCTGTAACAGAGTATACATGTTGCTAGGTACACACACATACCCTGTAACACACATGTGATTGCGGGCATGGTACAGGCATCATTACACACACATCAGACATACATACATACAACACACAAATGTATGCCGACACAGATGAGCATTACCTGTGTACCTTATAGTAATGTGTGCCCCTACTTACAGATACCTATGCCTGAGGTATGTAATCTGTGCAAACTACAGGAAACACACAAGGCAGTGTTACCAGGGAATGTGAACATACACCATACTGTGCTATTTAGGCCTACAGCTTCAGGTAGTACAACAGTTCATATGTGAGCTGGATTCACCAGCAGTACCACTTACTGAGCATACATGTATTGCTTCAGACTACAATGGGAGACTACAGTCGTACACAAGGAACTATGTCACAACATATGCCATCCTACTATGTCTGCATCCCAATAACTGACACATCTTTCTCTGGCCTCACACCTAGGACACAAACTACCATGACAGACACAACCTCACACTAAGCTATCACACCTTTACAAACCTTGCACACAGTCACTGTCACACTCATTCCACCTCACATAGCAGGTATTGCACTGAGTACATGTGTGTGTGCATTGTGTCATAGGTAGGTAATAAGCTATTGGCCCTAGGGCCTAGAGCAGCCTAGCCATACGCTACCCTGCCCTTTGACACACATGTAATGTGATTTCACTTGCTGCTGTCAACTGGATACACAGAGGTGACTCCCAGGGCATATTACCAATCTCCAAAACAATCATCAGGGGTATGTATGACATCTGCTAATGAGGAGCCTTGTTTGTTAATGCTGGGTGGTTTAGTCCAGAGTATGGCATATTTGTGGATAGGAACCTGTACCTCCAGCATGTGCTGTTTAGTGAGGTGACAAGGATTAGGGCCCTAGGTCATGTAGCCCAGAGGGATTGTGAGGTGTTGTCATGGTGGTTGGCCGACTGCTATGGGTGTGACATACCTCTGTATGTCTGGCAGTGGTAATCTCTGGGTGGGCGGTATGCAATGCACTCTAGCTGTGGTTTTGTGAGTCAGTCTGCATAGGGCATGTGTTTGAGGGCAGTATTACTCTTTGTTAGGTATGTCTGTGGCCTTTCCACTTGCTGTAGTTGTCATGTGAGGTACATACCACATGGGGCATTGTGATGAGTAGAGGGGAACACCGACCTATATTTCCCTAGATGACACACCTTTTGTGATGACACGTACCATGTAGACAGATCACAGGACTACTGTGGCACTGTGATTATCAAAGGGGAATCTACTGTCCACCTGTGTCCCATGTTCCCTTCTGACACCTTCAGGGTTAGGCAGGCTACCACCTATGTGGTAGCTACTGCGTAAGGTGCTTTGGAATGGGGTATGGCACTGCAGTATCAACACTGGTGTTCAGTCCATGCCTTGGACAACAGGCACCTGTTGCAGTACATATGACCCCGTGTCTCCCTCTCTCTCTCTCTCTCTCTCTATATATATATATATATATATATATATATATATATACATACATATCTATCCATATCTATCCATATCTATACATATCCATACAAATCCATACATACCCATGCATATCTATCTATATCTATATATATCTATATATATATCCATATATATCCATATATATCTATATATTATATATATCCATATATATCAATATATATCTATATTTATCCATATATATATCCATATATATCTATATATATCCATATATATATATCTATATATATCTAAATATATCTATATCTATGTATATATGTATATATGTATATATCTATATATAGATCTATATAGCTATAATTCTATATATCTATATATGTATATATCTATATATCTGTATCTATATCTGTATCTATATATATATATATATATATATATATATATATATATATCTATACACACACACACACACACACACATATATATATATATATATATATATATATATATATATATATACACACACACACATATATATATATATATATATATATATATATATATATATATATATATATATATACATATACACATACATCTAAACATACATTGCTGTACATATAGCTGCACATATAGGCACATATACTGGCCACCTTTCATGGTGGGGATGTCAATTATGCAACAGTTGTGAGACACATGGTTATGTAATACTATTGCACAATGTTGTGCAGAATGCATTCTGCTGTCCTCAGTCCGTATAGCTGTAGCAGGCCTCACTGCCTGTAGCTCAGTCCCACAGCGTTTAATCACCACATGACATATACTGGCACTGCTTGCTGTCTGCAATGCCACACACTACCACCTGCTTACATATGTGCACATAGCAGCCTTCAACAACATACATATGTCCAGCCTTCACTAACAGTTGCAGTATGTCCCTTGCCCTATGCAAATGTGCATGTACATATAGATACGGACTGCTGCCACATATGGATGATTCACAGTATGTAGAGTACCCTTCAGACACATAATTCGGATGTCAGCAAATACATATCTGTTACATACCTTACCTTTGTATTCCCCACCTCCGTCTGTTGTAGGTGTTTTTTTTTTTTTTTTTTTTGGTTTTGGTTTTCTCTGTGTGTTGGTCTTTCTCTTCAGTGTCTGTCTCCTACTGCCTGTTTGTATTCGTCTGTCTGTCTGTCTCTGTCTGTCTCTCTCACTTGCGCTCTCTCTCTCCCAGTTGGTGCAATATCATTGCATGTGTGGACAGCAGATACAGGCTGCTTTTCTAGGTATCTGCACACGTGTATGTGATGGCCTCTGCACCAATTGGTGCCCACCATTTAGTAATTGCATGCAGCCTGCTGTGTGGTAATTGCAGTTCTCACTGTGATTTCAGGACACTGCTATAAAATGATAGGTTAGGTAGGCGTAGCCCTTTCAGTTTTGCAAGGTGGGGACCATGCTTGTTTGCTGTGGACACTGTTGTCTCAGTCAGAAGGTTGGTATATGTCTCATATCTGCAGCTGGGTTGTAGCCAGTGAAATGCATGTTGTACTGAAACCTGACTGTTGCTTCTTACAGTACATTCTTCTCAGTGTGTAGGTTTACTCACACCTCCTAATGCTAACACTGGATACATGGGAGTATGTACTTTCTTTTCGAATTAGAGAATTAACTGGCATACAACAGTAGTTATTGCAATGTATTCCTATGGCTTTCCTATTTTCCCTTTACATTCACTCATTGTAATGCATGTTATATTTCTTTCAGCACCAAGTTATTGTATATCTGCTGTGACTTAGTGGTACATCATGCAGACTGGTGAGTCCAAGGTGTAGGGTTTGAGACTGACAAGGGGTATTTTATTTTGCTGCTGAGCAGTACAAGGGCCCTGTTATACATAGTGACTAAGGCACTTTTAAGCAGTTGTAAGCGGGTTTGCAAGGGTTTGCACGATGCTTAGCTTATTTTATTTTAGCTATACTAAGCTAAGCTTGGCTTAGCTTATCATATCTTAGCAATGCTAAGCTAAGCTCACACATTCGCACACTGGTGCAAACCCGCTTACTACTGTTTACAAGTGCTCACCCCCGCTAACCCCTGCGCTTATTTCTTTGACAGAAAAGTAAATGGGGAGATAGGTATGTGGTAATAAAGTGTGCACAAAGAGGGGAAGACAGTAGGGAAACCAGCTCGGGATGTACAGGATGGGTGTGGAGAAGGTCCATAACTGCCCATTTCTTTACCAGCAACAGCTGTGGATATGCAATACATTAGAAGGGATATTTTAAACCTTCCACCCCCGAGAGAGGGGTGAGGACAACTAAGTATGTTGTGCTACCAATTATGAATATCAGGCACATGCACTGTCTGTGAACTGCTATACTGTCATTAGTACGTTACTCACATCTGAACAGTTTGTGGTTTGTTTGTGTTGACATTGGCACAGTCTGCTCAGGACAGCTGGACATATTTCACTACTGTGTATGCCTACCTACACCCTTGGTTGTGCCTGACTACATGGGTATATAGTACCTTTGGGTAGGGGTGCAGAACTGCAGAGTGCATTATTTATTATCATGTGATGTTTATCTTGCTGAACATGCAGAGTTGCTGTGTACCTGTAAGTCTATAAAGGCTAGTAATCTGTCTGAGTAGCTCCCACCTGTGGACATATCCAGATGGTAGACAGAGGTTAGCCTAGTATTCATTGACTGTGCACCACACCAGTCTTGTCAGCACCTGAACAATGGCATTGTCACAGGTGGTTGCTAGCAGTACATGGCTACATCCTTTGATATTTCTGTGTTGTACTCCTACATAAGGGCATGCTTGTGGATTTCATTCTACAGCTATTCGCAGAGTGTGTAACAGCAGACAGGCTGATATGCCTGTGTGTTTCTGACTCTTCCAGGCCTCAGATACTCTCAGGTATATATTTGAACAGCCTCAGGGAAAGGTACATATCAGTGGGATACACCTGTGATATATTTCAGATATTTTGCAGTTGCGACTTTGGGGGATTCTGAGCATATGTATTACTACACCTTTTCTGATGTGCAAGCAGTGTCTACTCTCACTTATTAACATTTATCATTAAGTGGAATTCCCCACCTTTCTGCCTACTGTTACTACATTTCACAGGGAGTCTGAGGGGCACAGCTAACATTTGTTTGCAAATCAGAGACATCCCTGTAAACCAGTCACAGTTGGGAGGTCTGGCCTCTGACCTATTCAAATATGCCAGTGTTTATCCTGCTCTGATACTGTGTGGGGTTTGTAAGGTGCTACTGTAATATTATTCCCTACTAGCATGGCTGGTTCTCTTTTCACAGTCATATCATGCAATTCCACAACACTTGCTGGTTAAGGGCCACAGAACATGATTTGTGTTATGCCATTCCTATTCTCCCTTTACATTCACTCATTGTAATGCATGATATATTTCTTTCAGCACCACGTTATTGCATATCTGCTGTGGTGTAGTGGTACTTCATGCAGACTGGTGAGTCCAAAGTCTGGGGTTCGAGACTGACAGGTGCATTTTATTTTTGCTGCTAAGCAATACAAGGGCCCTGTCATACAGAGTGACTAAGGCACTTTTAAGTAGTTGTAAGCGGGTTTGCCCTGGTTTGTGCGATACTTAGCTACGCTTAGCTAAGTGCACACATGAGCACACTTGCTTAATCCCGCTTACTACTGCTTAAAAGTGCTTACTCCCGCTAACCCCCGCGCTAATTTCTTTTAAAGAAAAGAAAATGGGGAGATAGGAAAGTGGTGAAAAAGGGGGCACAGAGAGGGAAAGAAAGTAGGAAAACAAGCTCGGGATGTGCAGGAAGGGTGTAGGGAAGGCCCATAGCTGCCCATTTCTTTACCAGCAACAGCTGTGCATATGTTGAAAATTTGGAGTGAGATTTGAAACCTTCCACCCCTGAGAGAGGGGTGAGGACAACATAGTTTGTTGCACTGCCAATTAGAATTATCAGTGTACATGTCCAATGGACATGTGTGCGAAATGGGAAGCTATGTATGGGGCGTAATTTTTATTCGGGTACAGATTGCCCTTTTTATTTTTTTTTTTCAGGTGAGAGTGGTAAGTGAGGTAGAGGAAGTAGGTATATTTGGGGAGGTAGGTTGGGGAGGTAAACAGACAAGACAAACAAGATGCATACAGGGGTGGAATTTGACACATGGGGTGGGTGAACACAATTGACAGGGAAGGTTGTTTGGAAATCGCAAGCCCATGAGCCCACAGATGGTAATAGTGGAACTGAGATCCCCACCCTTGGGAAGTCACCACTGCACCTTCACAGCCCCGAGGGTGGCTGTGCTCGGGGCTGAGTAGGACAGGCAGGCTCACCCGAGAGATGCGCCACTCTCGCCTCAAGCTGGAGTAGGGGATCAGCGACTGAACGCTGGATCTCCCTATGCACCACAGCCCAGACCCTTCGAAGGGTGACAGGAGGTCCTTCTCCGCCCACGCTTGCATGGGGGGATGAGCCCCATCCCCTGCAGCGTTTCCACCCAAAGGTGGCACAGGACCAATGGAGGAGGGGAGCCCGGGCTGGGCACCAGAGCTGCTGGTGCCAGGTGCACTCACCAACTGAGGAGGGACAGGTGGGTCCGCTGGGACCAGCCTTCCCATACATTCTGTGATTAGGTGTGTTTAATTACAACATAAACAACAGCATTCCAGATTAGTTGTAACAGCATGCAGTAATATTCCCATTAACCCAACACACCAAGGTTCCAACAGTTGAACAGCAAGCATAACACATGCATATATTGAACGGCAGTGGATATTCCAACAGCATGCAGGGATGTTTGGTAGCAACAGGCCACCATGAACGTGGTGTTTGAACAGGACACATGCATCAACATGAATGCAAATATTTATAAAACAATAGGACATATGTCCCAACAAATATTTAAGATTACACATACCCATTGAGGTGTGGAATTGCATGGTTTATGCACAAACAGTAGGGTGTAGAAAAAACCTCCATTAACATCTTATAAACACTTTTACTCTACACTACATTCCTAGTGACTGCAGGTGTATATTCTCTACATATATTATTACACTTGCCACCATGCATTAGGTTGTGTAGTTGGTTTGGCTAGTTCAATATATACTTGACCTATATCTGACATACTAACTGTCCAAGATGCAGATGCTACTGCTACATATTTCATGGTTGCATTTATATTTCTTTATCTACATATCTGGATGTTTTCACATGACATTTTCACTTCAATTTGTACAGAACTCTGCATTTATTGAAGCACACTCACTTTTCTGGGGAACATATTAACATGCTACTCGTGTGCCAGATTTACTTATTCATGCCAGCCAGTAACTGACTGTTGAAGACTATATATATGTTTCACAGCTACTAGCACTTCCATCACCCACTTTATATGGGACTGCACAACTCTGGGTTGCCAGTACCTTTTCAAACAGTACTATTTGTATAATGCAAGGGTACAACAACATTTCAGACTCTGTGACACAGACACACTCTGGGTTTTAGACCTTTATTAATGACATTACATACTTTTCCACAGGCTCACTCCTTTATTTGTTTTAACTGTGTATATGGCAGACATGTTCAAGACATATTATACCTTTATTAATAGGTTAGCACACTCTTTTTTTTCAGGCTCACTCACTTATTTTATATGACAGTGCCTGCAGAGATATTATTCCAGACATATGTTACCTTTCTTAATGGGTTACTACACTCTTTTTCTGCCTCTCTGACGTTTTTATCTGACAGTACATGCAGAGGACTTATTCAGGCAATTCTATGGCTGTATTATTGGACTACAACACTTTCTTTCATGCTCTCTCCCATATTTTATATAACAATACATGCAGAATAATCACTAACCTGCCTGGTGGCACAGCCTTAGCAGCCTATCAGCATAGGCTTGCTGATTCATAGCACGGTCACCTGCAGCTGTAAAGTAAATGAAGGGATATTGAGACATACCTATCCATTATACATACTCCATTATCAATTCTTACATACTGCATTCCATGACTACATACTCAGTTGTGGGGCATCCCACATCCCACAGGCCTCCTGTATCCATTGGTTCAGGTGGCCCTGCTTTCGTCTCTTCAGGTCTGCATGGTGGTGACGGACCTGCTCACGAGTACGAGGAACACCTGTGGCACTGGTGCGGTCACGAGCTAACCGGTTCCAAGCCCCTGCCTTGTACTCCATCCCTTGGAACTGGCCCTGCAGGAGTCTTGACTTGTGACAGTGGACAAGGAGCCAAACCATGTATTTGGACTCCTCAATGCCCCAACGTTGCACTCGGAAGCATGTTCCCTCTCCGACACCAGACATTCTAACTGCAGATGTGAGCTACAATCAGTTATGGCATGTATTCCCACCTGTGGGGCTTAAATATGCCGCATTTTCCACACTTTTTTGTGATTGGCCGTTTTGTAAAATTCTCGGCTGACTGCAGACCTGCTTAGTAATGGTTAAACTATCATTCGTAAGTATATGAATGTTAACAGTGGATGTTTCCTCTATGTTGTCATGGCTTAGTCATTCTGTACTTTGCTTCTGATACACAGAGTCCTGGGTTTGAACCTTGTCATTCATTTTATTTTCATACTGTCCAGACAGGCTAGGGGTTGTGGCTGCATTTAAGCAACTTTGCTCTACGTTGCTCCTCGGTGCCCTGGTTGGTGCGGCGTGCGCGTCCGTGCAAACACATTGCGCTAGGTAAAGCGCCATTGAACTATTGGCAACTCTATTGCGCTGGGTATAGCGCTGTTAAACTGTGGGCACCTCTATTGTGCTAGGTAAAGCGCTATTAAACTACAGGCAACTCTATTGCGCTGGGTGAAGCGCTGCTTAACTGCACACAATTTTATATCAGGATCCTTTAAAATATTTATTTTCTTCACTGATACATTGGCCATTTTGCTGCTTTTTAGTAATGTTTAAACATATTTGTCAGGTATTATTTCATA
The DNA here is from genome assembly GCF_019279795.1 of Protopterus annectens. Classification (NCBI taxonomy): domain Eukaryota; kingdom Metazoa; phylum Chordata; order Ceratodontiformes; family Protopteridae; genus Protopterus; species Protopterus annectens. Next base: position 844,415,618 of record NC_056744.1, read on the forward strand.
TACTGATTTAAAACATAAACACAAAGGGGAGTGGTGGGACTCGAACCATGAATGCCTCTTCTGTGTGCGAATGCTCTACCATTATGCTATTTGGTGTGATTTGCATAAGCATTCTTTCTTATGCTCTTCCATGTCTGAATTGCTAACTGCAGCTAAGCAATGGGCACACCCACGCACACACACGCAAATACGGGCAGCTATTTTGGGAATTTAAAAAAATATATTTAATATTTTGCATTTTAGAGCTATGATAGGGGTTTACAATATCAGGGAGTGTAGTGTTGGGTGCAGGGACATTTGAGCGGACTTGCTCTTGTGTGTGTGCTTTTTTTACTTTTGAAACACTTGCAGGAGCGTGGACATTTAGACTGCTCGGCAGTCCGACACGCCCCCTGCTTTCTTACACGGTCTGTGTAAGACTTACGGTTGAGTCAGCATGCCCTCATGAATATTCATGGCACGCTGACATCATACCGTTCAACTGCAGCCTCCGAGTAAGACATATTAAGTCTTACATGGAGGTTTTGTGAATCCGGGGGATAGTTCATATACATTTTTGTTTGAATCACAAGTTTTATTAACATATGTTAAAGGAAGTTAGTATACATTTGAATTTTAAGGTATGGTTATATAGCTGCTATATATACTGCATACATTTTAGGGCTGTTGTTCAAATGTAAACATAAACCTAGGGGTCTTCCCAATCCTATGTGCAATATTGGTAATATAATAGGTAATAATAGGTAATAATAGATTTGTGTTTTTATAAAGGACAGATCCCTAAAGAACATAGTGGAAGGAAGGAAAAAGGATGGAAAAATTATTAGAAAAATTGGGACTTACATGTGTAATGCTTGTGTATATTGTTCCTTTATACTTGAGACAAAGGAAAAGTTCAGAGTTAATAGGATGATTATTAACATCAATGGGCACTACAATTGTAACAGCTGTAACATCATTTATATGGCTAAGTGTGAAAATTGTCCTATATTTTATATAGGTAAAACATCTAGTAAATTTAAAGTTAGGATCGGTGAGCACCTTGGTGACATTAGGCATTGTAGAATCACCAGTGCCCTGTACAGGCATGTACAAGAACATCCGGGCCATCAATTTAATTTTTTGGTAGTTCAACAATTGGTCAAAGATGAGCAGGAATGTATACTGGATGTTCATTTGGATGTACTGGAACTGAGGTGTCAATTGTATTTTAATGCCTCTCAGTATCCAGGCATCAATGAAATGATAAGTATATCCAGTATTTTGAAAATGGACCACATTTTAGGCTAACTGAACTAATTTGTTACTGTGTAGAATTCAATGTTCATATATATTTTTTATACAGTTTTAAGATGGTCTTAATGTTATTTTTAATAAGGAATTTTAAGTCTGTAAATGAAACTTGATTATGGTAATTAATTGCAACAGTGTTGAATGGGTTTTTATTATCAATGTGGGTTTTCTGCATTTAATTGATCCTCATTAAAGTTTTGATTGATTAATTGGGGACGGGTATATAAAAGGCAAGTCTCTTTAGTAGAGAGGAAAGTGCTCAGCTCGAATAAAGTGGTTGTCTCATTTGGATTTGTTTTTCTTCTTGTTGGCTTTTGGATTCATCAGTTCTTGCAGGATGTCTACCATATTAGTCTTTGGTGAAGGTATAAACGATAACCCTCTCCCAAGTACACCCAATTGGGCACTGGTCAAAAATATAGATGAGAGGTTTAGGACCAAACCTTGTAATTCTTGCTGCAGGTGAACATTTTCTGTTTGTTCCCTTCCATATTCTGCTGACGCAGCAAGCACCCCTTCCTGCCTTGGCTCCTGGATCTCTCCTTGATCGGTAATGGATTGCTCAGCTGAAACAGCCACATTAATGTCTCTCTCCTGCCATTTGTATCCTCTAAAAAACAGGGTAGTCCTGTATTCAATGGTTTCTCATAATTTTTTTCTTTTTATTGCTGCTTAAATCCTCAACTTGTAGGCTAAATGTGGCATTCTGTTCAGCTCGTATGTTTACACAGTCTCCGGGTACATGCACTTCCTTGTTAGAGGTCTCACTGCTAGTGGATGTATTCTGCAGTTCCTCATTGATGCGACTGGTTGCTGGCATGTTCGTAGGACCCATCATTGTACTTCTCTGCTGTTCAGGTTTCATAAACCTTAAATTGTCGTTACTTCTCAGTTGTTCTAATAGTAATTTCTCAGTCCTAGTTAAATTAAAATATTTTGGTTTATGTTCCTTCAATTTCTGATATATTTCCTGGCAACATATTTTTTCAAAGGTATTCAACAGGGGGTGTAATGGGGGATTAAAACAGCTCTTCTTTTTCAAGCATGAAGATGTTCCACACGTATAGTTTTCCCTGAGAGAGTCTTTGTAAAAAAGGCTCAAATTTAATTTCCTTACAAAGAGCTTTAACTCAGTTAGAGTGTCACTAATTCTTACCTTTTTAGAAGGTACAAATTTTATACCTTTCATAAATAAATGAAACATATCTTCATTTATATTAATACCTGCATAATTAAAAATTCTAAAGCCCTTGTATGTAAAAAGCAAACCATCCAATTCAGACCTAATAACCCTCGAATCTACAAGCTCTAAGTCTGGATCACTATCTAAGACTGGGGGTAACTGTTCTTTTTCCAACTCGTTTGTCCCCTGTAGCTGTTTTTCCTCCCCCCTCCTCCTTGAGCTCCTAAAAAACTTGTTCTTCCCTATAACTGTTTTTATGTTGTAGTCTAGCAGACCTAAGAGGGGGAAATTCAGAATCATAATGGTTATTTACCACCCCCTGCCTATCCATATGCATAGGACCTCTTGCTACTCCCTCATTAGTCTGAGTATTACCAATAGTGTTCTCACCATCACAGTATGCCTTAGGCAAAGGATATGCAATATTATGTTTGTATTCATAATCGTCCCTAAGCAGTTTTTTTCTTTTTCCTATCTATATTCATGCCAACATCATGTTCAACTTTATCAAATATATTGTTATATCTAAAATTAATTCTATTAAAATTAACATCATTCAAAATGTAATTATTAAATTCATCAATTTCATTTTAAAGTATTATATTAGAGTTTATAAACTATGAAAGGCAATAAGCAATAAGTTTTATGTTTTAGGTTTTAGTACATTTTACCATATTACAGTGTGATATAACATTTATTGTAATTATTATTTTATCTTGGTAGTTATATATTCTATTTTTCTATTACCTATTTATCCATAATTTTTCTCTTTATGAACTTTTTCACTTTAAGAACTGTTTTGTTTTGATGATTGGTCATTTGATTCTTAATTGTGGGTAATGGTTTATATTTAAGTGAGTGTTTTTTTATGTATTATTGTTCTGATGAAGTCAACTGACGAACGCGCTTAACTTTTGTTGTTTATTGTGGAAATAAACTGTGTCTCTGTGGTTGGAGGACTTTGGCTATGAGGTGAATTTGTTTTTGGACATTTTGGTTGAGTTTCACCTGTCTGGCACCGATTTCTGGTTACTATCTATAACCATGTCACTCAGAAAAGTAGCCATGATATATTCATATAAATCTTTGAATTCCTTCTGTAATTCATTTTCCTCTGGCTGGAAGAACTCAATAAGTAATTTCATATAGTCAAAGCTAAGCTGCAGGTTTAACTGTTGCCACTTTTTCAGCAGAGTAGGAAAAGTATCCCCATAGGTCGGCATTGTAAATACTCTTAGTCCCCTAGGAACAATTTTGTAATGCAGCGATGCCTCCATGTGGAATCTCTGCCACTGGAGGCATTTGAATCTATACATTATGTTCTCATAGCTTCTAAACCACTCACGGAACTACAATATGATTACCTGTTACAGTCTGAAGTACGGACTGGTTAAACAGTGGATTACTGTCCAAGTAAAGAATCCAATTCAGTCTTCCTTCTTGTGCCTGTGTACCAGTATTTCCCACAGAAACATAATCCAACTCAACATCAAAGCCTTCTGCCATGTCCCAGGTCTTGTAGAGAAAAATACAAGTAAAATACGAAACAGCAAGAGTTCTGGATAAAGGACAGGCTCCAAAAGAAGCAGAGCACCAAAACAGAAGTAAATAGAACCTTGTCCACCATGGCTGGATACAAATGCTTTATTTAAAATACCAAAACCTAAGCACTTTCACAGTCTCTATGACTGCTTCCTCAGACAACTTTAAGCAAACAGAGGCATTGTCTATTTATGTTGAGAAATGCTTGCATCCAGTGCTAGACACTTATGATCATATATTAAGAGACACTAAGATGTTTTTACAAAATTGTTATTATAAAACTGAGGGATTGACGAGTAAATATTATTTTGTGACCCTAGATGTAGCATCATTATTCATGGTTATCCCGAATGACTGAGGCATAGACAATATCAGACAATAACTACGTCCTAAAAGGGTCTACACTGACAGCAAAATTAATTTGATTTGTAACTTACTGGACATCATTTTAGAAAATAATGTCTTCGTCTTCAGAGATCAGTATTATGTGCAAAAGATAGGTGTAGCTATGGACATGGCTTGGTTCAGTGGGAGCTGACATCATTTTTACATAACAGTGAATATAACCAGTATTTGCTGTGCTACACTCATTTTTGTGGACAATATTTTCCTTCTATGGGGAGGCTCTGAACAACAGCTACAAAACTTTTTGGGATACTTGCATACTACCACTACATTCCTAAAGTTTACATATAATTTCTCCCAAGAGAGTATGGATTTTCTTGATGTTACAGTCAAGAAATAAGAGGATAAAATATTGGAAACTAGTTTGTATAGCAAACCCACTAGGAGGAATGCCATACTCCATAGAAGAAGTATGCACCCCAACCACATTAATAGAAATGTCATAAAGGGTCAGATCTTGAGAATTATGAGACTATACAACAATGAAACACAGTTAATAGCAGCTCTGGATAATTTCAGGGAAGAATTTCTAGAAAGAGGATATTCTAGGTAGGAACTGGATAAATGTATAGAAGAATCATTGAAAGAAAGGGGGAAAAGAGGGCAAGCCTATTTTGCACAGCAGGTGGATTCTGCATCTGACATGAATAGATCAGGCAATGGGAAGATCAGATTCCCAATTTCATTTTCTGATGACATTAATGTGTTCTGTGAGGTGTTCAGAAAGAACTGGAACATCTTGATAGTAGTAGATGATCTTAGAGAAGTGTTGGAGGACACTCCATTGTTCTCCTTTAAAAACAAAAAATGTCTTAAACAACAGTTATGTTATAAAACACAAACAGTTTGGCCACCTATTGCATCTTCCAGACTTGGGACTTACATGTGCAGAAATTCTGCAGCATGCAAATTAATACATTCTTGTACTACTTTTACACATACATGCAGTCGGACAGTAATTCATGTGAATTGCTATGCTGACTGTCGAACCAAGAATGTTGTGTATTTTAGTTACTGCATGAGACGCATGGTCTTCTATATAGGGAAGACAAACAGGATGTTTAAGGACCGTATATTAGAGCACAATAGAGACAACATTAATAGAAAGGAGAACAGTGCATTGGCCAAGCATGTTGAGGCAGAAGGGAGAGTCCATGCTTTCAAATTCTTTGTTCTAGAGGTTATCAGAGAAGGGATGAGAAGAGGTGATGTGAGAAATAGGACTGAAGCAGCTGAGCAGAGGTGGATCATTAAACTTAATGCAGATACACCACCAGGTATAAATGAAGCAGTATCACTGAAACTATTCTTAAAAGCTAGAGCACTCAGACATTAACGTACATATGCACAGCACTTTAAAATGTGTAGACAAATGTGAATATGTATTTAAAAAGTTTTTTAATAAAGAAGGTTGTAAATTAAGTATTAAATGTTTTTAGTAGCAAAGTGTAAGGGACACTTTAAATGCCCTAATTGCTATCAATTAATTGTTAATTGATTTTTAACTGTATAAAGAATGTGCTTTAATTGTTTAAAGTTGTCTGAGGAAGCAGTCATAGAGACTGAAAGTGCTTACGTTTTGGTATTTTAAATAAAGCATTTGTATCCAGCTGTGGTGGACACGGTTATATTTACTTCTGTTATGGTGCTCTGTTTCTTTTGGAGCCTGTCCTTTATCCAGAACTCTTACTGTTTGGTGTTTTACTGATATGAATACTGTCCTGGAGACCTTGATCAGTAACAATGTTAATCGGGTGACTATTCTCAGCAATCCACCTTGCAATGGTGTTAGTAATGTTGTATTTCTCTTGATCCATTGGTTTTGCTATCTCCTGAAGTTTAACTAATGTAGTCTGGCAGCACACTGATTCAACTTTAGTTGATAATGCAGCTGATGTTGATGACTCATCATCAGCAATAAATGCATGCTTGGTAGGTAGGTGATAATTCAGCGAAGAATTTTCTATGTTGATATGTAAACTCTTTCTTGCAATATTTGTGAACCACAGTATAACTAGTTTTAAAAACAAACTTTCCATTCAAAATCGTTCTTTCCAGCTTGGATTCCAATTTGAACCAGCTCCCCATAATTCCCCATGATCTCGCCACTGATGAATAGTGCTGTTCCATTTGAACCATTTGAACCAACTTCCATTTATCACTCATGAAAGGAAGACAGGAAACAACATGGGAAGCGATCAAGTGAAGCTGACCCAGTCCAACATGTGAATTAAATAATACATGTAGCTGTTGCATTAAAAAATGTAACTGCAGAAAATTTGTCAGCGTTAATTGCACACATTAATGGTGATTAATCAGCAGTCCTTAAATTTATTACTTTTATTTGGAAATCAGGCAGGCTATCAGTATATTTTGCTAATAGTGATAATGATTCATGGTAAGAATAAGTCATGGCACCATTTAAGTAGTCATTAATAGTGGTTGAAACACATAACTTCTATGCTAATGCCAAATGAGTTGCACTTAACAATTATGCACATTCATGAGGTCATCACACATGCATGCAGTTTGTCCTCGGCCACCCAAATGCATTTATGTCTATACAATGAGATACACATATGTATAAGATTGAAATTCATAGTGCTCAGCATAGCTGAGCCTTATTTGCATAAGAAGTCTCTAAATCAGGCGCAACTTAAGCCAATTGGCCTTAGTCTGCCATTGTTTAACTGCAATGAGCTACACTCAGTTTTTGCAAACTAACTAAAAGAAATTTCTAAGATAAGGAAGAACTATAAATTATTAGAAAAACACAGTATGTGGTGCAATGTTGTCAGTTCTGCTGTCCAGAACCATTACTGATAAGACAGGTCAATTGCTAACATTTTACAGGCCTATGAATGACACTACTGGGAATCTATAAGATGTCATTTTCACAGCTAAATACATGTCTTAAGGGGCATTCTCATCACAATTTGCTTTTTCAGTGGTGCGAGGAAAGGAAAACAGTGACATAAAACTGATTTGAAGTACATCAACCTTTACAATGCCACATCCTAAGATGAATCAGTTATAATTCTACACTATACAATTGCAGTACAGGTTGCCATGATAGACAGAATAAAGTAATACTACACTTTCTGTTTTTTTTTTTTTTTTTTTTTTTTTATTATTATGAACCTCCATGAATTAAATAATTTAGGTACCATGTGTGGGAGACTGGTTTAACTCTGACTAAATATGTGCATGCAGATTACAAAATTTTGTAGCAATAGGGAGCATGACTCTAGAGAGACAACTTTAGTAATGATGAAAACCATATGTTGTGAATGCTAAGAGTACATATGAAAAATGTTTCTGTGCTGGCATGCCTCATAAATGACATGATTGTGAATGCACACTGCTAGTTTCATGTGTGAAGGTGCTTACTGCTGACACATTACTCAGCTAAATTTGGCAGTAGCAGGAAGGTGCTTTGAAGTAATTCATTTACATACATTACTCCATTCAGTAACACAGCCTAACAGGAAGCAGTCACAGCTATAGATTTAATAACTTTCACACACGTTAAAATAACACACTGTTCTTAACATATATACAGTAAGCATACCTCTCACTCTTTAACCATTCAGATAATAGCACTGGCCTTTAAAAATCATACAAGAAGTACAAAAACAGTAAGAGTTACTTATTTTTTTTAGAATAAAAGATCCAGTTGAAGAGTAGATGAAAAAGGCAAGACTTCACTTTTTCTAACACTTATGCAAATTGCCTTTCCCACATTTGAAGCTGATAGGGATTCTGCTGAAGTCATTAGAAATGATGTACAACCCAATACTCTTGTCCCACGACTACAGTAGCCACAGTCGTGCAGTGTGAAAGACTGCTGGATAACTGATTTTCTATGTACTGCAGTGACTACTGTCCATAACACTTATTACACAAGTACAGAGACCCCCAACTATTAGCTACAGGAAGCATCTTCGCTGAATGCAAGGTAGATAGAAAAGATGTAGTTTTGCTTTTTATAATGTTTATGTGAACAAAGCCGATGTGCATTGAAAAGTGACTATGAATCGCAACCAAATCAAAATGTTCATACGATCCTCATTACTATATCATTAGTACCTGATTTGCATAAGTTATTTTAAACAATCTTCTAACTGCTATGCTTAGGTGCAGCTGATGTATATGAATTGCACCAAAGCTGTGCAGTGGCACAGCCAGGACAAGTTCTTGCCACTCCTAAGGACAATAACTATGACTACTGCCTGAACATTAGAATATAGCATGCTATTTATACATAAAAGTGAACAAAAGAAATGAATAATATGAGTACCTGCTGTCGTAAAGGAGTTGCTAAGGAGGACATAAAAATAGTAAAAGGCAAGAAGGATTAATAGCTAGAATGAGGAATAAATTGTGGTTAACCTGTATCCATGAAGTTATCTTGTTTTCATTAATGAGAAGAGAGTAGAGAGACATTTTGAAGGATTTATATTCCCAGTTTGTCAGATAGTTTTAGGAAGGAAGTCTGGCAAGTGGAGGCAATTCGGAGGATGAGTATTCACACTTGAAGAAAGTGAAGGCAGGTCATAGTAGCTGAATGGTATTAGAGCGCCAGAATGAGTAGGAAGAATGTTTGATACAGGTTCATTGGTTGTTACTAAGCTAATGACCACTAGGGCCATTACAAGCCTAGCCATGCACTCTAAGCCATTTGGGTTCCAAGTTTCATGGGCTTCAATATGGTGGGGGGCATGTTAGTAGGGAGGTTTGTAGGGGGTTGGCTTGTGTCCATAAGGGACATGGTAGTCAGACCAGGGTTAAACTTATGATTTCCCATCCAGTTCACAAGGTTTCACTTGAATAGGTTCATAGGTATGCAATTTATTAAGGAGAGGTAAGCAGTAACATTCATGCAGTAGACTGAATGTGAGTAAACTGAGATGAAGACCAGCTCTGGTCCCATCAGGTATCCTTTTGGCTCTACTTAGTTTGAGTATCTGTTGTTCACTGTACTTGTACATGTGGATAACTCTAAGGATTTGGTTTTCGGCTGACCGAATAAGGGCAGTGTTATGTGAAGAACAGCAGGGCATGATGGGTAGTCCATATTCTAACCTAAGAATTAGAACATTGATGGCAGTGCATCACCTTGCTTCTATGGTGATAAGACTGGATATCTTGTAGCAAAGTTTTAGTTGAGGAGTACTGGCTGGCTACAAATAGGTTAGGAGAATATGGCATCAGAGGCACTCTATCAGCTTCTGGAAAGAAACTCAGTAGATGGCACAAAGAAATTCTATTAGGTTGCAAGCAAACACAGAGGGATACAGAAAATGTCATCAGAAGTTATGCCAGCAACAACCTGCACACCAGTTCACAGAACATAAAAGGCCGATGGAAAGAGTATTTCCAGCAGTTTCTGAATGAAGAAAAATCACAGAGAAGCATAATGTGAGACAAAGAAATGCCCATCCTAGAGGACGTAAGGATATAAAGTCAGGGAAAGCAGTAGGCTCAAATGTGGTCACAGAAAATATGATCAAGATCTTGGATGGGTTATGGTTGAAATAGCTCCTGTAGATACTCATAGCAGGTATATCCTAGATGACCGGTGAATAAACATACTAGTGCCAGTGTACAAGAATGAATGTTCTGGACAGGGTTATTAAAATTGAATATGCAGATTAGAAGAGCGTAAGATGGGAGATGAGAAATTTATATTCAGATCAGGATGTAGCACAACTGACCCAATGTTTGGAGTGACACAACTAAGTAGAAGGTACAGAAGAGGAAACTGGGCATTCTTATAAAAAGCATAGGACAAGATCCCAAGAAAGCTGATTTGGGCAGTCCTGCACTGGCTCAAAGTCAGAGAAACACTGGTAGAATTGCTGAAGGCTATGTACAAGGACCTAATGACAAACGTATGAATAGTGTTCAGACTCACAGAGGGGTTCCAGTAGGAGTGCGTGTGCGTCAGGGTTCAGCATTGAGCCTACTGATATTCATACTTGTATAGAGCTACATTAGCAAACAGGTTGGAGAGGACAGATCAACAAAGATGCTGCACAGAGATGATGTGGCATTGCATGCCAACTCTGAACAAGAACTTCAGCAAAGGCTAGGGGAATGGAATGCAAAACTGAAGTAACATGGGATGAAACTGAATACAGATAAAACATTTGTAATTGCAGCAAATGGGGGAATCAGAAGAAGAAGAAAACTGAGATAGAAGGAAAAATACTGGAACAGCTTCAAGTACCTGGGAGAGATGGCTGAGGAGAAGAAAGTCTGAATGAGGAAGTCAAAGCTAGAATCAAAGAGGCTACAGACAACTGCCACAGAGTGCCAGGGGCAGTGTAGGACAGAAGAATGACAAAGAAGCTGTAAAGTGAGGAGTACAAAACAGTGATGTGAACAGTATGACTGTCTGGTACAGAAACCTTGGCAGTGAAGGAAGAGCAGGTGAGGAAGCTAAATGTGAATGAGACGAAGTGACTGAGATGGGTGGTAGGATACACACTGTGGGGCAGATGAAGAAATAAGGTCATCAGAGCTGAAGCCCAAGTAGCTAATATTGCAGAGAAGGTCAAAGAGAACAGATTACAGTGGTCTTGGGTTGCGCAGGAAATTAGAAGACAGTCTATTGAAAACAATTCGGGACAGACAGGAAGAAAGCAAGAGGAAAATAGGGTGTTTAGCAAAGAGATTAAGGGATTGTGTGAAATAAGGCCTGCAATAATCATGTATGAGAATCAAAGAAGGCAGGAGAATGGCATGGAATCAAGAAATATGGTGACAATTGACATGACACCCCAACTTCATGAAAGAAGGGAGTTGATGATGATGATGATGAGTACTTCAGAGATTTGGGACCCAGAGTGCTTGTGGAAGGCAATCTGCTCAGGCAAGAGGAGGCCAAGATACATTTGTTCCATAACAAGTGGAAGGAGACTAGTCAGTCATAGTACTGTCATGTGTATTTTAGCACTAGGTGAGTACCAACAAGTAGAATTCAGCTTTTCTGAGAGTTCACAATACATTTGTTGCCGTGGAGATAACTCCGGATGGAAGAGATGTTGTTTTGCAGTTCATATTAAAGTGAGGCAAGATTTTTGTTGCTTCTGGTAAGGGGAATGTCATTAGCATCATTAATGAAGATGGAAAAGAGAAGAGGACCTAGAATAAAACCCTGGGGGACTCCCTTGCTGGTTGCACCTGAAATAAAAGTGTCATTAGGTCCAAAAAATATGAAGGAATGATTAAGGACATAACTTTGAAACCATTGAACTATGTTGGGGGAAAAACCTTTATCACTAAGTTAAGCAGTAATAAATGATTAATAGTACCAAAGGTTTTTTTAAGATCAGAAAATATTGTGCCTTTAATTTTACCTTGTCCCATACTGGAGTATATGTTCTCCCCAAGTGTATAGATGAGTTTTAACAGACATCCTCTGTGCAGCAAAAACCTGTTTTTTTGCTTTACCATTGACCATCAATGTAGCATGATACACATTGTTTATTAATGGTGGCTATGACAGAATACAACAATTTTAAGCATGGTGTATGATTTCTGCAGTCATATGGATCTCATTTTAGCTTCCTCTAGAAATATTGTTATGCTTTTTAATCATATCCAATGCATCTAGTATGGCAAGACCACAGCAAACCTTTATCAAACAGTTACATACACCTGTTTCATATCGCATTTGTGTTGTTTAAGCAAACATGCCAGATACATGTCTAATTTAAATATCCATTTTAAAATTTTAGTTATTATTTCCTTTGGCTGTAAATATTTTTGTCATTTGTCTTCATTTGCAATACACAGAAAAAAATATGTTTCAAAGTAAAGCTTTATGACAAAACACACAGTAAGAAGTTAAAGCATTTTCTAAAATTTGTAAGGTGATTTGTGCATTTGACATATGCAGAACAAAAAAATCATATATGACAAAAATTATATAAAATATCATTATCATTATAAAAAGTTCAAGAAATACTGCATTGTAATAAGTATTTGGCAAAATTGAGCACAGGAAAGCATTTGCCAGTCATTTCTATACTCATTGTCACTGTTAGTATTAATATTAAAGTTAATATTATTAACTTATTTGAAAATCCTTTTATAGACACAACCAGTTACTTTAATGTTCTGCAAGATGTATGCAAACTTCCCACTATATATATATATATATATATATATATATATATATATATATATATATGAAAAATTGAAAGCTAAACAATTTGCTCCTTACTTGTATTACTTTATTTTTCTCAGAAAACCATTTTTGTTATTCTTCAGTGATGCAAATGGTAGGCTTTTGATTTAACTACTGATGCTTTATAAATAAGAACCACATGCTATAGACAGGGTTTAGTAAACTTTCATGGTTTTGCTGCTTCAGTACCCCCAACTTTATAGTGGTCATGTAAATAGTAATCATTAATGTTTTGTTACTTCTCAGTGGCAGTACTGTTCTTGTATTTTATTCACTAACCATTGATCACGGCAGTTAGTGCTTTGTTGGGAATTCTTTCTTTTTCTTCTGGAGTTTGGATATCCTGCACTGTTACATCTGGTTCACAGATTCTGCAGATGACATGAAATTCTGAGTAGCATGAAGACTAATGTTTGACTTTAATTATATAGTGGATTTAGAACCGAGGTTGAAAGCTTGTGCTTTACAAATCTGTCTTATAATGCCATAGTTGTAAAAATATTAAACAACTAAGTACGTGTTTATGTTCTCAATACCTTGCAGAGCCTTTTACTGTTGACAACATCATTTGTTGTTGGGTTTAGATCTATCCTGCCTTGCAACATGTCACTAGTAATTATATTTAAAATACACATTTCTGTGGAACTGCTGCTCTGACAATTTATTTACTGCACTGATGTTATAGCTTTTGAGAACACACAATGTAATATTTACATTGGTGCAGCAAATCTTTGTAGTTCTGTTCAGTAATAAACATTTTTGAACATACTGAGTTTAACATCTTTATTACTGTAGCACATTCTAGGGACTCATTTCTTCCAGGCATAACCTATGTTGAGCTTTGGTGCATTAATGCTTTGTTTTTAACCACATTTCACTGAGGTCTTTTCAAATATAATTATAACTCATTGTGACATGTACACTATTTCTGCTTTTAGATTTTTTCTTGTTTGTTTTTTTTTTCTATCTTGCTATCTAGTATCTTAAAGATTAATAAAATAGTACAATTTTCCATCAGTTCTGATTTAACAGACATCAAACCTTTTAAATTTTAGACTACAGGCTGGTGTTCTTATTTAAACATTAATCTGTTTTTTTTTAAATATTCTTCAGATGATTAATTTGTTATTTTCAGTTATGTTTGTCTGCAGTTCATGAAGAATCCTAACAAATCTTTCAATTTCAGTCCAGTTATGTCTCAGGAACATTGTCAAGTATGCGTATTGTGTAATGTGTAATGTGTGTGTGTGTGTGTGTGTGTGTGTGTGTGTGTGTGTGTGTGTGTGTGTGTGTGTGTGTGTGTGTGTGTGTGTGTCTGTGTGCCTGTGTGTGCGTGTGTGTCTATGTGTGTTCATGTTCTTAATGAAAACAAATCTTTTTATCACTTTTAAATGTACATTTGCCAAAGATATCATGCTTCCATCAGGTGATAACTTATAAGGCATCATAAAGACTTAAATATTTTTTGTAAATTGTTTTAAGAATGTTATGAAAGTTGCAGAATTATGAGATGACATATTTCATAACTGGGGAATTACTGTGGGCTTTTTTACTATCTCTCATACTTGTCTGAGCACATATTATGAGAAAATAATTAATGGCAGAATACAAAGGTTTTAGATAAGAATGACAACTCATACAGCCTACTGTTATAGATGATGCAATTAAGCTGACAAAAATAACATACTTATAAAATTTGTCAAGGGAATTGCACATGCCAGTTATTAGGTCAGAGAAGGACTGAACCCATGCTAAAACCCTCAGTGACTTATAATAGTTTAGCAAGTCTAAAACCTGGAAAGATGTGGGGAGTGGGAGGTTCAGTGAAGAGCTGAGGTCAGGTAGAGATGAGGATCTCAGTTGTGCTTAAACTGGGTAATTGACAAACTCAGCTTCACATGGATGGGAAGCTTGTTCCATCCTTATGCAGAGGGCCAGTCTTTGGAACACATATCTGTCTCTCCAGCATGTTCTGTTTAAGTCACAGACAAAATTCCAAGCCCTAGACCTTGTATTTCTGATACTGCTTGACTTGCAGATAAGTAGGAGATTTATGGGTGTGAGGTTTGTGGTGTCTTGTAAGCCAGGCTTAGGTCATCTCTCAACAATCTGTAGGAGACTGAGTAGAGGGAAAGGGCTTTAAGGCATTCTGCATAAGGCAGGTTTGTTACACCTTGTATTCTTTTTGTAAGGAACCTCTGAGGTTACTCTGGTTGCTGCATACACCTGGTCAGGTACATACCAAAGGGAGCATTGTACTCTATTATAGGTCTCATAAGGGGGGAGTACAGTGGGATAATGATCTCTTTGGACCTAGATGCCATGCTCTTACTTATAAGTTGCACAACATAAAACGTTTTCCTCACCAATATGGCCACATATTTTCATTACCGAAATGCTTTATAAATCAGAATGCATATCACAGGGAAAATCTCCTTTCTCTTGATGTGTAGTGACTTCAGAGCTGAATATATTAAGTTGGTGGTTGGTGGTACAGGCAGGGAGGGACAGTAGTAGTTTGGAGGGTTTAAGCCCCAACACAGATAAACAAGTTTTACATTATGTAACAATACTGCTTCACACTGGCTTATTTCTTTGATAATATTTTTCAGATTTGTGTCTACTGCACTGCCAGTGCCTAAATCTAGGAAAACTGAGCATAAATCTGAATATCAACAGTCAGATATAGAGATAACTACAAGAAAAGGGGACACTCACTATTTGAAAGGTCTGAAAGTAATAATGTACATTACATATTTGAAAATATTTTGTAAAAAAAATTCATATTCAGATAAAGAATTC
Organism: Protopterus annectens; assembly: GCF_019279795.1. Lineage (NCBI taxonomy): Eukaryota > Metazoa > Chordata > Ceratodontiformes > Protopteridae > Protopterus > Protopterus annectens. The sequence continues at coordinate 844,431,040 of NC_056744.1, forward strand.
ATTGACATGCATATTTTTGCATATGACTTGATTCTGAACTTGACAGAAAAAAAGTGAATCTGCCTGACATTAATAATTAATGTCTTCAATTATAGCTCATGGCTGGTGTCCCCACTACAGCCTCTAACACCAAAACATGTAGTGCAGTGTAATACTCCTAAAGTTTAGTCTCAATGTAGGTTTAGTATCAGCTAAGATTTTTACTTCTCCTTTTCATAAGACTTCATATTTTTCTGAAAGAATTAATGCACAAGCTGGTTATCTAGTGCATTATTATGGCATCATAACATAAATTGGTGATGCTTTGAATTTACTAGGGGATGGATGAATACATTAGATATATACAAAGGGATAGTGTTCGGCAAACACCATAGCCTTCATACAGGCTACATCAGCAGGGACAGATCAACGTGTAGTTTCCACGAGTAGGCATATTAATTAGCAGGATATACAGCAAGGGCACCCAATAAAAGTAGAAGGGCAGACCTTGCAGAGTTAAGGAGCTCTTAAAATGGCACTATTTTCTTAATGTATAATAGGAGCTGAAGTAGGCCACAGAGAAAGGGCACAAGGGTCAAATGACGATCCAGTAAGAAGGTCATTCTGGCACCCGTACATCATGTATCAGAAAAGATGGTAATGGCTATGTGTAGGGGTAGTTCGTGGCTGTAGGTGCTAGAGAATGAAAGAGCATAATTAGATTAAGACATTGTAGATATTAAGAGTTTGCACCATGGTTGTGCAAATCACTGTGTGACTGCAAGTGCAGTGGTGATACAAACAGAATGAAATTGACCACACTTTCCACTTCAGGAGACAGCAATGTGGCAATGGCTGAAAGGATCCAAAGGAATCCAGTGACCAGTCAGGGCAGAGTCAGGATGTTTAGCAGAGCAGTACTAGGTAATGAAATGAGTCTAAACTGAATTGCGTATTACACACCAATGCCCTCATCAAAGGTCTGTGTTTCACTATCAGTCACTCTTTCATGAGGTTGCAAACTTTCTATTAATTTTATCTTTGAGAGTAGATGACTATTTTCATTTTTAATCTTGCTTTTTGGAAACACCTGTTGGAAAATATATATTTAGATTGCAATTAGTTATGTCTAACTGGATGAATTAAAGCAAACGTCTAATATACATGAAACTGTATCAGAATTCTGGACTTCAGAAATAGCAGAGGGATGATTTATATATTTAAGATATGAAATACCATAAAGGCAATAAATCCTCTTATCTTCCTTTCTTTGAATAATTGTGTAAAGAGTAAATGGAAAAGAAATTTAAAGCCAATGCTGGAGGAGAAGAAAGAGGAAAGGCTATACATGAAATTAGTGCAGCTATATGGAACAGCAACCAAAAACAGTACAGACTCAAAACGAAGAGGTGCCAGTTGCCTGACCTCGGCCACCCCAAAACAGATTTAACTGTTGAGTGTGTGAATTCATTTCAAAAGAGACTTCTGATGAAGCAAATATGGTGTCAACAAATATTATATACTAACAGAATAAAAAGCTAGGCCATTGGAAAGACAGGGGAGACATTTGGATCATGGAGACCTACGTTGCATTACTGAGAACAAAGTTTATAATTTACATAAATATATCATCAGCAGATGAAATAATATAATCTTATTTTTCTGAGCAATTGCATCTAAAAAGACAATGGGTTAGAACAGGACAGTGTAGGGAAGTAAACAAAGATTGTGATTTTGATGCTTAAGGTGGCACGGACACTAAAAAGACTCCATCTGCTGCAGGTATCATTCAGACTTTGGTGCAAAACAGAAAGTGAGTGCAGAAAATTAAATATAGGTCAGAAAAACCCTGAAAAGCAGAGATGTCATGACCTCCACATAGAGGCTAGTTCATATCCATCAAGAATACTAATGTACAGCTTGATCTGGGCACCTAAGAAAATTAACAAAGCCAGCTATAGTAAAGATATCAAGCCCAGGCAATGGATATTGTCTAGCAAGCTTGATGAAAAAAGATAAGACTCTCAAGCAGTTTTTAGACAGTCACTGGGCACTATTCATAAATATTGTGCACAATAGTATAGGAATTGCACGTGGCAAAAAGCATGTATAAAAGCATACCGTGACTCACAGACACAGGAAAGAGGAGTGAACTTCATAGATATGAAGTTGACAGTAAGGGTGTGAAAACAGAATGCAAATGAACCTACCATGGTAGCAGCTCAAAACAGTGTTATTCGTTAGGTCTGAAAAATGTGCATAATTATGTAAACAGAAGTGCACAAGATCAAAAATTCCATTGCAAAACTGGAAACTGTATCATCCGTTATAAGCCAAGCAATAGCTGCACGATATCACCATGCCGGGAGGTATTTAAGCTGCAAATCCTGTACTCGGACTTGCTAGGCAGGAGAATTGCACAGGCTTTGCATGGATGTCCAGCCACTGGACAAGGTATTCTGATGATGACTTTCAGTGGAAGTGGCAAGTGATAGAAATGGGCCATTACCTTTGGAAACCAGAGTTATAAATGCTGTGACAATAGTGGCATCAGACACCTTCCAAAAATCCATTCAGGACCCCACAGATGTATTACAAGTATCTGCCAGTTATATCCAGCAGCAGTCTTTTGACTGAATGACAAAACATACAGACTCTTATAAAAAGGTCCCAGACACCCAAGATGAAATAAGATCTATAATGTGAGGATTCCTCAGTATTCCTCCTAGCAAGCATTCCTGGTTACAATGGATAACACACATATATCCATATGGAAACCAACTACAGATGATGCATCTGCACACTTCGGTAGGTGCACATACTATTCAGGTGCTACATTATGGTTGTATTGACTAACAATCTAGGTGGAACTCATGTTGTCAATGTCTGAAATTCAAGTGCCTTATGCCACAATTTGAGATCAGGCATACACCATATGGATGGTTGTTATTTGATGTCAGTTATCTGCTTTGCCTATGGCTGATTACTCCCATGATTTTCCACAGACACCTGTACAGGAGGCATTTAATTATGTCTATTACCATAGATGGAATATCACTGAGTGTGTGTTTGGGCACCTAAAGATGTAATGTTGCTGTTTTGGCAACTCCAGTGACACAGGCCCATTCACATCACTGAAGGCCAGCTGTATATATGTGGCCTGCTGCAACCTGAATAATATGACACTGAAGAACATAAAGACATGGCTAGAATATGACAGTGGCAATGAGCCTGATGGTTACTCGGGAACATTATTCCCTACGCTCATGACAGGGTGTTTAGCTTGTATGGCCACGGTCTTTACAGTGGATGCTGAGTACCATCACCATACAGGTGTTCAGATGAAGACAATGGTTGACAGATGAAATAAAAGTAATATGTATTAGTAACAGTCACTGCAAGGCAATCTTGTACAATGCCAATACTGCCTAGATAATCTGAGTAATGAGATAGTATCATACATATGTAATGAGACTAACAATATGAAATACATTGTTGGAATGCTAGCAAAGGATCAGAGTATAGATGTCATTATTTTTTAAGGTAATAACACGTGACATAGGCTGCAAAAGGTCCCCTAGATGAACACAGGTCAGGAACTCACCGCCTCCCATGTGATACAAGAATGTGTAGACCTACATCTAGGCCTTCATACAGGTATATAGTCCAGTTCTTGTTGCACAACCCTTCCACAGACTTATGCTGTAATGATTCACACCTGTACTCGTGACGCACATGCACCTACACCTGAATTCTCACTTCTGTGAGACATTTGCAGAGCAGCATGGCTCCCCAGTTGGGGAAAAAGGTGAAGCTCCAGAAGGAGTGCCTACCTGTGAGCATGGATAAGGTGCAGCTCTTTGGGGCAAAGACACCAATAATATATCCAATGCTTGGGCTGATACTGATGCTGTTCTTAGGTGGGGTGCGTGACTCTAAGAATGCTGTGCCTTCATGAAAGTAGACAGCATCTGCCACACTACACAAAACTAGACATCATCTGCAGCACTACACGTAATAATCAGTTAGAGTCATGAATCTCCCACACAGTCTATGTGGTCTGTTGGCAGAATACCTCACCTGCTGTGGGATGGTGATCTGTACATTACCAAGGTCACCATGCCACCAGTCAGAATATACAGGGGCTGTATAAAATACACAGTATAATATGCAGTATAGGCTTGCAGTCCTGAAATTGAGCATGACTGTGCCTGCAGGCTGAACCACTACCAGCAGATGACATTCCAAGAATGCAGCATGTGAACCACCCCCCAGACCTAGCCTGAAGTAACACATGCAGCTGGTGTTGCTATGTGGACACCACAGCATTTATGTCTGTAGTTTGCATTGTGCTGCGATAGCACCTCACCTAACCTTCTGTCATCTTCATCAAGCACAGAAGATCTGCTACTGTGTAGTTGAGGCTGTTTGAGAGAGGTGCACCCATCATGACCTATATGCATCAAGCCCTAACAGGTATTGCTGCTGATCCTGTGAAGTTTCCATAAGAATTACAGTAAGCTAATGGGCACTAAAAGGTGGTACTTCACTTGATAGGGCAAGTGACTCTTCCCATGTCCACACCAGCCTGGTATCATCAGCCTGTGAGTCTGCTGTTGACATATCAGTCCCCCTCTTGGCATCCAGCCCTTTCAAGTCATATGAATAATTGTGATATATAGAGACAATAATGGCAGGTTCTGCAATATAGTACAAATGTTAAAGGAATATGCAAAACTTACAAGAAATGTTAGCACAGAAACAGAATTTAAAAAGAAAAAGAAAGGCCTCTTTTGTCAGTAATGTATTACCTGCATATTTAGAAGAAAGTATGATGTACAAGCCCCTGCCTACCTATCCTGATGCAAAAAGTGTCAAGCCAGTACAGCTACATGACTGTCCATAGTGGTAGATGTGTCCTCAGTGCTCTTGTGTGGAAAGGAATAAACAAACATTTGTCATGTATCACAGTGCTACATGTAAAGACTACAAATATGATGTTTAATGGTAATATTGTAGATAACATGGTACAGTTGTTTACCTTACCTCTAACTCAAGAGACCCCAACTTCCAGCCAAATCACTGCACACTTCTAAGGAACACCTCAAACTGTGGCCAGTAGTATTTTCACTATGCAGAGCTGCCACTGTCTTCTATTTCACACAATCCTATAGATCTACATCTATAGACACACACACACACACACACACACACACACACACACACACACACACACACACATATGTATATATATATATATATATATATATATATATATATATATATATATATATATGGGTCTAGGACACATGCTCGACTAGCATATGTCCGAATCACAAAACATTGAACACACATACACGAAAGCGCTTTACATCGAAAAGCGCTTCCATGTATGTGTAGTTCAAAAAAAAAATCTACTGTGCCCCCCACACACCCCCTCTACTTTATTATTTTCACTCCGACATCGCACTACAGTGGGGAAAGGGAATTTTCCCTTACCTGCACTGTAGTCCGATCTACGAAACAGGCACACATACATGGAAGCGCTTGTCGATGTTAAGCCCTTTCGTGTATGTGTGTTCGATGTTTTGTGATTCAGACATATGCTAGTCGAGCATGTGTCCGAATCCCATACACACACACATATATATATATATATATATATATATATATATATATATATATATATATATATATATATATATATACATACACACATTATATATGTATATGTATGTATATATATATATATATGTATGTGTGTGTATGTATAGATAGAAAAAGATGTGTCCAAAATGCAATGCTGATGTAAAGTATCAAATGATGTAAATAGGCTATAATTGTAAATAGTATAAGACAGACAGTTACTTTTTACTTAATTAGTGTAACTTTCCACAGTAACTCCTGCTAATATATTTTATACTAAAACTCGCCGCCCAGTTATTCTCGGAGTTCTCCAATGGTTTATCATTGGCCCTCTACTATTCTCACTTTTCACTAACAACATACATACTGCCACTGCACAAGCATCTCTTATACAGTACACAGATGACTGTGCTCTCATCTGCTCTGCCCCCACTCTACCAGAACTACAACAAATCACACAGGAATCATTTTCTTCTGTAGAAAGCTGGCTATCCAATGCTCAGCTCCTACTCAACCCAAGTAAGATAGAACTTCTCCTGTTCCAACCTTCCAAAGCCACCCAAAACACCCCCCACTTCAACATTCTCGCCAAAGACAATATCATCATCTCTCCATCAGAACACACAAAATTACCTTGTGTGGAAATAGACAACAAACTTAGATTTGACACCCACATATCTCTCACAATAAAAAAGTTCACAAGAAACTTGGTGCATTATATCGAAGCCGCCAATTCTTAACCAATTCCCAGCTAATCTCCACCCTACTCTATGCATCCCCCATACTTACCGACCTTAGACAGACAGACCTACACAAACTGGGTGCTTGTTACAACAAAATTGCTAAATTTGCCACTGGAACCTCCTACCGCAGCCATCATTGTATTTCCCTTAAAGAACTAAACTGGCTAGAACTCCCACAGCTCCTTCACTTTAATCAACTCACCCTCGCTCATAAACTTATTAACCACCCCCTTAACATCCCTTGCCTTTAAACCCTTCTCTAACCCTATCACTCCCTAGGCCCCTAAGATCAAGCAACAAAAATCAACTCAATGTTATCAAACCCAAAAACTGAGCAGGAGAATCCATATTTTCATGTACTTCTTCCACCCTCTATAACTACTCTACCTTCCAGCAGCCTTTTCAAGACTGTGATCAAATTCCACATAAACTTCCACTGGCTTTGTCCTTGTTCTAATACTATACTACCGCCACTACTAATCACAGTCAGAATTAGCTAGTTGTCTTTACATACTTTAAAATCTTGTCTGACAACTTTGTTACTAATATTATAAACGAAAAAAACTATCTTAACTTGCAACATTTACTGTATATACTGTTGATAATCAATATCTTGTTATTGTATTAAGCCAACAACCTGTACTGTTGTTTACTATTGTTGCAACATTGTATCAATATTTATCATGTACATGATGTGGAGCTTTTCTCCCCGGGCCTCCGCTGAAAAAGGACCTGTGTCCAGTCGGAATTTCCTGGTAAACAAATGTAAATAAATAATAAATAAATAAATAAATAAAATGGTGAACAAATGGAAGGCTATAGCCTAGTCACAAAAGTTAGCTTTGTGCAGGGGGGAATTTGTAATAGGAACAGAATTTCTGGGCAGTGTATCATAGAAAGGGGTCAATCATTGATGAAAAACTGAAGAAACCTGGACATCTTTCACTCAGAATCCATATATATATATATATATATATATATATATATATATATATATATATATCTATACATATATATATATATATATATATATATATATATATATATATATTTTTTTTTTACTTTTTTTGTCCAATTGGGTTTAGTCAGAAACCACTTTTCAGTGGAAGCCTGGAGAGAAAATCTCCAACATATTTCACATACATTTTTAAACAAATATTCATTAATATGCATAAGCAGACATTGAATAAATGAGGTCTGTGAACAAACCAATTTATTCAGGGACACCTTCAGTGTCTGGGGTTTATGCAGAGATGAATAAAATGAGGGGTTAGGGTCTAGATGAAGAAGGTAGAGGCTTTTAGGGAGAGGAGGGAAGTGGAAGGAGGTTAGGTAGGGTTGTGGGTATAGAAGGGTTAATTTAGCTGGGAAAAGAGTTGGGGAGGAAGTGAGGTAGGCATGGGGAGGAGCTTAGAAGATTGTTATGTGAGTGAAGCTGGGAAATTATCAGATTTAGGCAAGAACTTACTACCCACTCTCCCTTCCTCTTTTAAAGGATATTGAGGATTTGTTTATTATTTTTTGCGGGTTGGGTTTTTAGGCAAAGAAGAGGGGCAAGGTTGTCCTTCTTCTGTTCTACCTCTGGTGTTGGTTGTTTGATTCAAGGAGTTTGGAGGATGAAAGTGAGCAGTGGGACACTGCTTTGATAAGTAAGAGAAAGTGTGTATGTGTGTGTGTGTATACATACATATATATATATATATATATATATATATATATATATATATATATTTATATTAAACGCACACATACACACTTTCTCCAAACAGAATATATACTAAAATTGTACAATGTTGTATAAATGTCTAGTGTGTGTAAGATTGCAAGATTGCAGTAACTCTTTCATAGCCACCCAAGCCTCAGATTTTCCTGTCAATCAGTTAGGCTTCCTTCTCCAGTATTCAGATTTAGTGTCCACCTGCCCATTGCAAATATATCCATATACAAACACTACATTATCACCCAACCTCTATTAATCTGACATCCTCTGTATAATTCCTCGTATGTGTACACTTCCCCAGCATCACTGTGATAGTAATCTTATTTAGTGCATTTACATTTTAAGGAAACCTGATTCTGCCCCATTAATATTAACTTTCAACGTGTGTGCTCCTATCAGCTACCTTATTTATTCTTTCTCTGTCTCCTGTAGCTGGAGCTTTCATATAATGATTGTCTACTCTTGTAGGGGTTTCATCCATCATGATTTGCCTTTCTTTCATAATGTGACTCACTTGCATAAAATGTCAGTGTATCACATTAGGTTATAGCAGCAGAAATTGTTTAGGGCAGTGTTCCTGAGGTCTGCGGCCATATACATACTTCCACTATACTTCATTTGCATTTGAGGCAGATCTGCATAGTTTGTTTGGACCACTGACTCCATCTCAGAAGATGCGCTGCCTTGCAATGCCCAGTCTTTTGAAATTACAGTGCTAATTATATTAGAATTTAGGACTCAACAGACAATGTCAGTCTACGCATATTTCACATATTCAGAATTTTTGTAACTAAAAAAATAGTAATTCCACTAAAAAATATAAAAATGCTTAGGCACTCCTGTCTGTAATAATACAGTTTAAGTAATGATACAGTAATAAATCACATTAAGTAACAAAAGAACAGATAAGCTATAATCTACTTTAGTTGAAATGAAGAGTTACTTTAATAAAGTTAAGTTTTTATCGTGTTATGATTTAATCTTACTTATATTTCTAATTATTTCTTCTTCTTCTTCTTCTTCTTCTTCTGCTGCACAACAAAATGCCAGATATTTAATAACAATGTTAACAATTTCTGGAGATATAATTAAGCTAACGTCTCTAATTTATCTTTCCTTCCAGTTTGACCTGTAAGTAATTAAATCTGATGACATATTCCAGTAGGAGATCAGCAAACAGAAGTTTTACTTGATTATTTATAACTATAATTGTGGGAATTTTTGTGAATGTGCTTTAGAACACATACACATCAAAAACATAATTTGCCTAATTTATTATATCTCTAGTGGCATACAAATGCGACCATAGGTTAAACTACATAAACACAGTTTTAACTACAGCACGTACTGCACTAAGAATGTTCATAATGGACACATCATTAAGTTCCATGCAGAAAAATAAAATCATAAAACTTGTACATACATTTTCAGAAGCGAAGAGTTTTGTTATATGAAATAGATTAGCTCAGTATAATCTTAATCCAAACTAGAAGTTGAACTACAGACATAAAAAAATAGAAATCTCAACAAAACAACTGAAACAGTACAGAGCTATTGGGAAACCTACCATAGCTCAGAAACAGGTGGAGATTTCAAGAAAAAGTCAATTTGTGTGTTTGCGTCTTTAACTTTATTAGAGTTAAATGATAACTCAAGGACTTCAGATTATGTTTCCTTAGAATTTTCACATTTATTTTAGAGAAATGCATTGATTTCCCAAACATTGTCATGCGCAACTAAAATTTATATCTTTATAAATGTATGTTGAGATTTGGCTAATAATTCAAAATGGCAGCTGTTTACAACTACTGTATTTAATGTTAAAAAGGCATTAGTTCTAAAATGGATATAGGAAGATCAGTGACAAATGATTATCTGGATAAAAGAAATGCATACTTTAAAGAAATTATAATACTAGTATTGATAAGAATATTTCAGGAAACTGCTTATGTTTGCGATTGCTTTCATTTCATGAAGTCATAAAAACCTGGCAGATATATGTGATCTATTTCTTTACTTCCAGCTGCAAATGTAATTTTTCTGATGGTGCTTAACTCCAGCCTCTCTCTTATAGAACAACAAGAAGTTAACATTAGGTTGATAAAGCAGTCAGACTGAAACTCCACTTTAATCCATTAATGTATTTAATACAGGGGTAAGAAATAAACAATAAGATTCAGTGGTGTACTGGAAACATGACAAAATACTTTATTTAAAACATGTGGGTGATGCAGATACCCTGTATGACTTTGTTTGTAGAGTATTTTGGGCCATTTTGGCTCACATGCTGACATGGTAAGCAACATGGTTCTGTGTCTGATTTGTCTGGCTTCTTAACAGCATCTTGAATTTTTCTGTAAGTAATCTGTTCTGTTCTTTAACTGAGACAATATTCTTAACAAAGAGTCCAAAGCACTTGCAATTAGCCTTGGTGAGAGCTTGGCTATGCTGCAAAAGCTTTTGGATCTGGTTTATCTGGTTTGTACAGATCAGACTACTGACTGGATTGCTACCTTGTCTTTATTTTCCCTCTGACTTTTGCCCATTTTGGTAATCTGACTACCTAAGTCGATCCCTCCCTGTTTGATTGCTATTGTCAGTTATGTAACAAGTACTTTGGTTTACATAGCTCCAGAACACTGAGTGAGCACTCAGCAAACAAATAGGTAAGAGTGCAGCTCTTTACCAGGACTGATAAGTGTCTGTTCATTCATTTATTCGTGGATTTATGCATGCATGCGTTTATTACATTTGTTGGCTGGGGAAGCCTGGCTGTGCACAAAAGCCCATTTTCACTGGAGACCCAGGGGAAATATCCAGTATATGCACGACAATCAAAATCTTTAGTTATCCAATATCATCTTCAGGCAGAAAGCAATTAAACCTAAATTTAAAATGTCCACTATTTGGTTAGCAATTTCTTATTACTTAACCACAATTATTGCATTGCTTTAATGCAGGGGTGCATTTGAAAGGCTTGCAGGTTCTTTAGATATCTTCTATGAAGGCAAAAGGTGGGCAAGTTTCATGAGCTATCCTGCTTAGTGTCAAGGGATTCGTAAGTGTCAGCTAACTAAAGCTGTGAGGCAGGTTTCCCCACACATCACAAAGGGTGGGAGGGGCCACTGAAAGGTGTGCCACAGAATCCACCTACCCCCCCCCCCTTCTGGAAGTGTTTCTATGTTTATGTATATATACTTAGGTCTCTTTCAACAAAGTGCCCAGCTGTGTTCCCTTTTTCAGTGAACTTGCATATTTATAAATGTTTCACTTGCATGCTGTTTGCGGCTTCCTTCATTCAAGACACATCAAGAAATAACAATGAGTTCAGCCACTTGTAGTGAAGTGTATGTGATCCAGCAAACAAAACGCTGTTGGTTTGATTGAGTGGGTGTAATTGGGGGCTGCGTGATGTGGCTTGAGACCTCCAGGAAGATGTTTATGAGACTGAATGCAAGGAGGTTTGTAGTAGGTGTTTAAAAGAAATTACATCTGAAGATTTTGTGTGTGTGTGTGTGTGTGTGTGTGTATGTGTGTGTGTGTGTGTGTGTGTGTGTGTGTGTGTGTGTGTGTGTGTGTGTGTGTGTGTGTGTGTGTGTGTGTGTGTGTGTGTGTGTGTGTGTGTGCTCCAGTTAAGCTTGTTCAAGTTGGTTAACACTTATTTTGACAAGCTGCCTTTTCTAGGCATTCTTGGAAGGAGAGCAAGGTTGATTCCCAATACTAAGGGTTTGGCATAATCGAGATCTTTCCCTCGTGGACCCAGGGTGTAGGATTTGGTTCTAGCTTTGGGTTGTTGTCTAGGCTTAAAGTGGTCCTTCAGGTTAGTTGGTCTAGTATTCACCTATGAACCTATGAAGTATTGCTCTTATGTTAACCTCCTCTGCTACAAATCATTATTTTCACATAGCACTCATCTGCTTAGCATCCTTGCTATACTCAGAGAGGATTCTGAATAAATTTTTTGCCATCCTTGAAAGATAAAAGATTTATTTCAATGTTGCACTTTAACTGATTTATTTGTTGATTTTTTTTTTTTTGCTCTTTAAATTGTTTTCATGTACACAGATACTGTATTGTCTGATTGCTGGAAACTGTACTTTTGAGAAGCTTTATTGACAGTGTTGCTGTGTAATTTGCTGCTTCTTTGTATTTTTGTTGCCACTTAATTGTTGTATTCCTGCAAGTTTAGCCCTGTTAAAGGGCTCCAATAAAGCACCTTTATTAGTTTCCATCAACAAAGAACCCTTAATAGCCTTTTAAACTCAATATACCACCCCCTTCTAGTTCACCAATCAAAATACTGGACAGTATGGCTAGGCAATTTCCTACCTTTTGTAGTCAGCTTGGTGGATATTAGTATCTCGAGACAATGTAGTGATTGTCTCATTCTTACTGACAACCACTTAATCCTTAAAGAATCAGACACAGTATGTGAGAGATGCACAAATAGAATGGCATAGGAGGCTACTCTTTCGTATACAAGCGCACATCAAGTTGTTGAAACCATGCATACAACACCTACCTCACATAGCACAAAACGCAGACATAGATTAACATATGCTGAGGCACCTAAAATCAATCTTCCTAAACAACAAATATCATCTAGGCTTCCTGTTGTCAAAGCTATGCCTTAGCAAGTCCAAAGGCACCCACAAAATTAACACCTAACACGACACATACTGCTACTCTTAGTGGTATCCCAAATGGTTTACTATCATATAGATGATACTCACAACATAGACCCACCTGAAATGTCAACTAAAAAGTTGAACATGGAATGTCGAAAAGGTCAGAAAGTGGCAAACACACCTCCGTTTGCGAATCTGATGTTTCTCGACATACGTAGAATGCAGTCCTACACTGAACAAGATGTAACATAATGATTTTGCAAGGGGGCAAGCCCCCCTGCACCCCCGTGGGGGGGCTGTGCCCCCCACACTCCCTACACATTATATATTCTAACTCCGAGATTGCAGTACATTGGAGAAAAAGTTAAATTGCCTTATCCCCACTGCAATCTCTGGTTAAAAGACCACCCTCCTCTTTGCAAATGCACTGGCATTCACTGAAATGGGACTAGCATATCTGAAGTATCGGCAACACAGGTCAGCCAACCATTATTCGACAACTCATGGTCACCAAAATGTCCCTCACCATTTTAAATGTAAACCACCCCAAACACTAAGGCAAGCAGACACACTTCCCAGGAGTCTTGTCATAGGAGACTCTATTGTAAGATATACTGATGTCCCCTAACCAGACTGTGCAAGTTGAAGTTAATTGTTATTTACTTATCTGAAGCCAGGATCCACCAAATCATGCATGTACTCAAGTCATTACACCACAGGTATAAGTATGATTCCTGGCATTGATCAACATACTACCATAACTCAAAATCTCTGGTGTAGCATTCGGAAACATACTACCATCACTGAGGATGATTCCACAATATGAGCAAAAAATTATTGATTTCAACAATTGCCTGTCTTTCTGGTGTCATTCTAAGGGGATCCAGTATTTTTCAGCTTGGGGAGACATGGTTAACAGACTACATTGCTTTGCCAAGGATGGTCTGCACCTTTCCCCTTTAGGCTTTCAAATACTGGCCAATACTTTATTCACTCCTGCAGTGCCTTATTTAGACAATGCCAAAATGACAAACCTACCAACATAGCAAAATCAACTCAGCTGAACCTCAAGGTGTTGCTGCTCACTACCAGGAGCCTAAATGAAAAACTACACTCCCTCCAAAACATTCTCACACAGGAGAATATAGACATATTTGCAGTTACCAAGACATGGTTTAAAGAGGCAGAGAGTAGCCCCGCAGTGCAAGGTTTCAGTACCTTCCATACTTTTAGACCAGTAGCTGTGCAGACAAGGGCAATAACAAGCATACCTTTACAGTGGTCAAACAGGATGATGTGCTAGTATTTTTCCATGTGCAGATCACCACAAACAAAATCCCCTACCATATCCTAGCCAGCTATAGGTCAGCCCCCTTGTCGCAAGAAGCTCACAACGCATATTTGGATCTACCGTAGTTACTTACCATCCAACTTAACACCCTACTCATGGGAGACTTTAATTACCCCTCTAGAGACTGGAAATCCTACATGGCCTCAAATCTACAGGCACAAAGATTCCAGGACTTCATAAATACAACTACCCTTGATGAAATAATGAATACTCCCACTAAAGCCTCCAACATATTGGACCTTGTACGCACAAATATGGGAAAATGCTGCACCCCTCCCACCATTGTCTCATCTTCCCTGATAAGATCTGACATAAAGTTGTCTCCTTTGAAATCAAAATCAACTCCATAATCCCATTAAACCAGTAACAGTTATGAACTATTCCAAGGCAAATTACATTTTATTAAGTGGTTTGTCAAAATTCAGTGCCTTTCCAAACCCAGAGAACACCGCTGCCTATGCTAAATTGCTCTCAGAAACTATGTACAGTTATGTCCATGGCTGCATACACACTGTTCTACCTGCTAGAAGTAAGCCCAAGACTAGCACCAGACACAAACTGCCCTAGTGGCATTGCAAATTAAACAGGATATACACCAAAAGGAAATAAATATGGCAAACATCATGAAGGGTAATTCCCTTAAAGATAAAAATTCTCTCATAGAACTAAATATGTAAATAAGAGGGCTAATTAGGTCAAGTAAATCCAACGCTCACATTACAATAGCCTCATGAGTGAAGGATAACCATAAGGCCTTCTTCAACTATGTCTGAAACTTCAAGAGCAACACACAGCAATGCACTGAACTGGTGGTTAATAGTGCCACGTTTACTGAGTCTGGCAATATAGCAAACCTGTTAGCAGACAAATTCAGTTTCAGCTTTACTCCTCTCAAACCCACAACTATTCCTCAAGAAATACCCTCAAACATAACCCCTCCAGCTATAGCTAGGGAACATGCACTGGCTGTTCTCATTAAAGTGAAGTCAAGTACACAGCCTCAATGGACCTCAATAACATCCCAGAATGCCTCCAGACCAGTTTAAAATTTAACTTATCAGGAACCCTGGAGTCATTATTTAGCTATAGTCTTAAAACAGGCTTTGTACCACAAGAAGGGAGGACAGCAACAATCATCCACCTTCATAAGGGAGGACTGTCAACAGATCGTGGAAACTGCAGACCCTTTAGCCTGACTAGTCTTATCTGCGAAACCCTGGAAAGAATTATGAAATTTATTAACAATAACACAGGAGACCTCCAGATACTTGATTCCTCCCAGTTTGGCTTTGTCAAAGGAAGGTCATACTTACTGAATCTGGTGCACTTCTTTGAAAAGGTCACTAATGCAATGGATGAGGGGAAAATGGTGCATACTGCCTACCAAGATCTGGCTAAAGCATTTGATACAATACTTCACTTGGGCATTGTCAACAAATTTACAGAACTAGGAACAAAACCTTTTATAACATGTTGAATAGCTAGCTGGCTTGCTGATAGTACCCAGGAGGTAAAAATCAGTGAGGCCACCCTCCACAAAGAGGCTAGTTACCAGTGCAGTCCCTGAGGGCTCTGTGCTATGCCCACCCTTCTTTGGCATTTACTTCTCAGATGTCAAAGCCAATGTCACTCTGTGAGCAGTCATTGAATCCTCCCAGGATAAGAATACCCGACAGCAAGGTCTAACACAGAAAAACACTTGGTGCCAAAGCCATGGCTTAAAACTCAATACCAAGAAATGCATTATAGTACCTTTTGGGAAGTCAACCATCCTGAGTAACTACATCAGTAATAAAACACACCTAAAAGGTAATTAAGTAGCCAAGGATCTGGGAACTCATGTAAATAGTAACTTAACCTTCAGTCAACATGTGTCCAAGTAGTAAGAAAATCCTTCTATGCTACTCAACTTATAAGCAAGGGCTTGGAATCTAGGCCCAGAGAGGTCATCAATCCACCATACTCAGCCCTCATCAGTCCCATCACAGAGTATAATGCCACCTTTGGTATGTACTTTACAAAAAGAATACAGGAAGTAAACAAAATATCCTATGCTGATCATCTCAAACCCCTGTGTCTTTACTCAGTATCATACAGACTTCTGAAAGGTGATCTTTGCCTGGCATACAAGGCATCCCTGCACCCTGTTTTAATGAACCTTTTGCACATTGACAAAACAAACAATATCAAAACTACTTGATTGAAAGACCTAAATTTTGCTTCTGACATAAATAGGACATGGAGAGACAGATATGTTTCTTAGAGAATTCCCATTCTCTGGAATAGGCTCCCACCCATGTGAAGCAGAGTTCCTCCATATACCTATTTAAGCATAACTTGGAACAATCAATGGGTAATTGGAAATTGACCCCTGGTCTGGTGCCTATGTCTGTGATGGACAGAGGCAGTCAGTTAATCGCCCCATATATAAATCAAATTTGTGGGTCACATTTGGATTACACAGCTAGGCTTATAAGGGCCCTAGTGGTTGATAGTATAGTCCACACCTATGAACCTCTGAGTATTGTTTAAGAGGTATACATGCATTTAGTCACTGAAACAATCTCCGAACTTTAGTTTTTCCAAACCAGAATGTCGAATTTTAAAGTAGCGAACGGTCAGAATGTCGTACAAAACACCGAATGCAACATTCCGACCGCTCTATCATCTAAACAAGCACTACCATGGGTCAAAAAGGGGGGGGGGTATTGTGTGTTTCGACTATCTCCAGTTTGGATATATGAGAACCTGCTGCACTGCTTTCGACATTTGGTACGTCGACAAGATAATGGATGACTAAATGCATGTACACCATTTAAGAAATGGACTAAAAATGAAAAGCTATGACTCAGTAGCAGGCTTTGACACAAGAAAGTTAAAAAAAGAAAGCACATTAGACAAAGAAATCTAAGAACTACTAATACATTGTGTTAGCAAATGGTTAAAGGTAAGAAAAACATTAGATAAAAGAGTATTACTGTCACATTTTATGGCAGATAGCTATGAGGAGTTTACAGTAAGAGAAGAGTTTACATGCTGGAGGCATACAGTAGGCTAATGTTTAACATCAAGATGAGGGAGTTACTTGACTGTTAGTTAATCACGAAACATTAGGGCTGTATGCTGCTAATAAACCTCATTCTGAAGAGCTGGGGCAATGCTCTCAGCCCACATCTACCAATTGCTGGATGCTGAGCAGGTACCATAAATAGATAATGGTCTTTGGTTACCCAGAAAAAAGCATATGCACCTTCTTGGTTTAACCAGTTAGCTAATGAATAAAATATATATTAATAAAAAAAAATCACACAATGACTTTTTAGCATATATAAGAGCATAGAAACATAGACTGTGGTGGCAAGAACAAAGTGGACCACTTTGTAAGCCAGATATCCTAATCAGTATGTCTACTGTTTGTCACTGCAGACTTAATCAGTGCATGGAGTGTTGAACTGAGAATATCGCTGGTGACTTATCATGGTGGCCAGACACAAAGAAGAGCAGGTGAGTGGAGCATTTTCATTTTCCCTTTTCCTTGAGTTTGTACAATCTCAGAGTGGTGTGTGTGTGTGTGTGTGTGTGTGTGTGTGTGTGTGTGTGTGTGTGTGTGTGTGTGTGTGTGTGTGTGTATATATATATATATATATATATATATATATATATATCACATCTGGGGATGCAGAGGGACTTGCTTTGTGACTTTGGGAGTGTAACTGTTTTGGCTAACAAACTTAGGAACCTCCAAGGTGATCAAATTAGTTGTGATTTTTCATAGTGAATCCATTCAACTCAGATAACAGAGCAGAGTCCTCATCATTCCTTTAAAAGATTATCTTATGCCTATACACAAAAACAGGCACCTGGAAGGAACACAAACCTAAGAGATCGTAAATACATTTTATTCAGTCACAGAGGCTTCATACACATTAACGCTCCAAATATCATACGTTTTCATCATGAAATGACTTCATCAGATAAAAAGCCATAGAAAAATGAATTCTTAAATAGCATACTTAATTAGATTCATCCTATCACAATGCATGTAAAATTCAAAATTCTTAAAACAATTAATATTTAAAGACACATGAACATAGAAGCGCTGACCTGCTGTGCTGAAAAGTATATATAACCCACGATTACACCCCCAGCTAAAAAATTTTGAGAATTTGTTGAAGTCAGAAATTAGAAAGACTATTTCCAACAACAGGGTATATCCTAATTTAACTTACCAGGAGAAACAATTATTAAGTGATATCAGGACCAATTGTAATATTAGGGTTAGGGCCCCTGATAAAGGAGGGGGTACTGTCTTTATGGATACATTTACTTATGAGTCTAAGATGATGGAAACCTTGGAAGATAATAGTAAATATGTGAGGGTTTCATTAAATGAAATTCACATAGCTTACAAAAATTTTTTTTGGTATTAAATGAACTGTTACTTGAGGGTTCTATTGATTTAAACTTGTCTAAATTTCTCCACAATGAAAGACCAAAGGTTCCTACGATATTTGGCATTCCTAAGGTACATATGAACCAGCAGGACCCACCGTTGAGACTTATAGTGGTTGCAGAGGGGTCTGTTACAGCACCACTGGCCAGGTTATTGGATGTAAAATTAAAATCTTTGTCTTTAGGATGTTTGGATACATTAAAAGATTCTTGGGACTTACTAAGATAAATTAAACCTGAATTGTACTATGAAAGAGCTATATTTATTACAATAGATGTAGTAGATTTGTTTTCTTCTATTCCCCATGAATTGGGAATACTTTGGTTAGAAGAAGCTATAATGTCCTCTGACGCATTTTCTAATAATGACTTCTATGTATGTTCTAATCTCATTGAATTGGTGCTTAATAATAATTTTATTCACTTTGAAGGTGAATCTTTTAAGCAAGTAAAAAGTGTGGCTATGGGTGCGATGTGCACCCACATATGCTAATATCATCCTTTCTGTATGGGAAAATAAATATATTTTTAATTCTAATTATGTTAAAAGCTGGAAATTATGCAAGCATTATTTGGATGATAGTTGCTTGATATGGAATGACTCTGAGGAGAAATTTTTAGCGTTTTATAACTATATCTCTGGTACGACGAAATTTTTGAAGTTCACTTACAACATCCAGCATGATTACATGAATTATTTGGATGTAACAATTTATAAATATAATGGAAAATTTAAATCCACAGTATTTAGAAAGGAAACTTACTCTAATTCCTACCTATATTATACCAGTTCACACCCTCACAGCCAAAAAAGAAGTTTGGTGAAAGGACAGTCCGTGAGGGGGAGTAGGATGTGTTCTGAACAGGAAGATTTTATAGCTGAATGTAAATTATTAGAACAGATGTTTATTGAAAGAGGATATCCTCTTGACCTATTAAAACAAATACAAACTGAAGTAACTATAGGTAGGAAATATAGATTTGCACTGATATTGGGACAGAATAACCAGGAGAATACCAATGTAAATGTTAATACTGAGAATTCCACAAATTTTGAACGTGCTTTTATTATTAATTTTAGTGGTGATGTGGGTGTAATTTTGCAAACAGTTGAAAAAGAATGGAATAGGTTTGCTGCCATTTCTGATTTAAAGATTTTTGATACCCCCTTCAAATGTGTGTTTAGGAAAGGTTCCAACATTAAAAATATTCTAGAGAAAAAAGATGGTAATGTTTATCCATTTGGACGTAGTAAACAAAGACCTTACAAATGTGGGCATTGTTCTCAATGCCCTTTTATACAGCAAGGAGAGAGTTTGTTTTTGGCAGACAGAAATAAGAAACTTAAGTGCAAAGGTTATGCCACATGTGATACCAGTGGGGTAGTTTATTTAGTTGTTTGTAAAGGATGCACAAGTTTCTATGTAGGAAAAACTGAGAGAAAACTATGCAGAAGAATATATGAACACCTATACAAAATGAGAAGCCATAATAATAGTAATGCCCTATATAGGCATAGTATAGGTTGTTCTCAGGCATCCTTTTCCTTTTTTATTTTGGAAATAGTGACAAAAGATGTGAAAGGGGGACCTTGGGAGTTATATATTGAGTATAGGGAACTTTTCTGGCAAGTAGTATTGGAGGCAAATCAGTTCCCAGGGATGAATGACACTATTTCCATTGCTCCAGTATTAAAACTGAGAGCAACAAAACTCTAATTCCAGTTTTTCTTTTTTTTAAAAAAACATTTGTATTAAGTATATATATATATATATATATATATATATATATATATATATATATATATATATACGTGTTAATAAATTTGCACCTTAAACTTCTTATGCATTAATTTTATATATCTATATATATTTTTAAGTATGGTTTTATACATATTTTATATATTTATTTTCATATTTATATTATATTGTATAATACAGGTGTAAGAGAATGTTTTTATTTATGTTCAAGTGTTAGTAAAGCAGGTCAGCGTTTCTATGTTCATGTGTATTTAAATATTAATTGTTTTAGGAATTTTGAATTTTACATGCATTGTGATAGGATGAATCTAACTGAGTACGCTATTTAAGAATTAATTTTTCTATGGCTTTTTATCTGATGAAGTCATTTCATGACGAAAACGTATGATATTTGGAGCATTAATGTGTATGAAGCCTCTGTGACTAAATAAAACGTATTTACGATCTCTTAGGTTCATGTTCCTTCCAGGTGCCTGTTTTTGTGTTTTGGCTTTGCTTGGCACTGTTGGTTTGTTTCTTTGGTGAATTATCTTATGCCTATCCCATGTAGCCTTAACATCTGTTATTGCATTAAACTGTTGCATATTATTCTTTTACAAATTTCTCTCTTTTGCTTGAATTATACACCCTAGCTGAACTGTATGCATCCTCAAGATAAAGCACATTAAACTCTTTTGGATCTCATTATAAGGCTTTCTGTGTAAACCATGTATAATTTTTGTTACTCTCCTATAAACAACTTCTAGTCTGTATAAGATATTGTCGTAACCACATTGAGAGCATAAGCAAAATACTTGCTTTTTTTGTTTTTAAAAGTAATATCACAACCACTTTATTGATTGACTGTTATGCAACCACAATTTAGTACGTTTCACTATACTATATTATATTGCTTCATTTTTACTAAAAAATATAGATTTTATTTTACAGTACTTAAGTCTTTCGGCTTTTCCTGGTTAGGGGTCACCACAGCGGAACTACCGTCCGCTAATGATTGGCAGTGGATTTTTACGATGCCGAGTTGCCAGCCCGATGCCCAACCTTCAAAGAAGGCACGCCCATTCATACACGTATCTACCTGTATGTCTTTAACATCACTCAACCACGGGGAGGACATGCAGACTCCACACAGAAGGCACTCCAGCCGAGAATCGAACGGGAGAACCTCTTGCTGTGAGGCGACAATGCTAATAGCTGCACCACCTCAGCATTCTATATTTTTTATTTTACAGTAAAAGGATTTATTCTTTTAGGACCCTTTTAGCACAGAGTTTGATGTAGGAAATTGAACATGAAAGACTCTGCAGAGTAAGCATTTTGATGAATATGAGATATTTCTCTAATATTATTATTAATTATTAAATTTGCATATATTATTGGGAGACAGTATTATAACATATATGTTATTTTTTATGTTGATAGTCAGTGTTTCACTGTATATATTTTCTAAATGTTGATTAGTCATTGTACTCCTCTGACTTCCACATACACACACACACACACACACACACACACACACACACACACACACACACACACACACACACACACACACACACACTTTCAGGCATCCATCTTTATTAATAACTTTAGATACATAGGTTTTCATTTTAATTTCACAAAAAAAAAATAAACTGTACAAGTTGTAAGTGACTGATTACTTGCTCTGCTCCATATTATAACCATGCATTCATTCATGGCATTCTCAACAGCACAACATTTCATTGAGAATGGAACGTTACTGAGAATGCAGTCCATGCAGACAGACTATGGTTGTGATAATATGTAATATTGGATACATTATTTTGCAGTTTATTTACACTGAATTTAATAGATTATATTTTAGACAATTCCTTAAATATTGTCGGGTCGTCCTGCATACATCATTTTCCTGCATTGTTACATAATTTGTTAACCTTTTCACTTTTTTTGTCTTTCCTGTAGCATAAGTTTATGTCATCAGCAAAACTGTGGACATTTTTCCTTCTTCCAGGACTTTTGCAACATCATCTATAATGATATAGAAATGACCAGATATTACAGTTTTGTGCGATCGCTACAAGGCTAGTTTAAATTTATAGACCGCTGGTAGAAGCAGAGGATAGGAACATGATGAGTAAGGATACCACCCCACTTGCTACCAAACAATGTAGCAGAAGATAGAAATCAAGAATCATAGGATGGAAAGCAGTGGAATTGGTGGAGGAAACAGGAACAAGGAGTCTAAAGTACATGACCTTGGGTAAGGAAAGAGTGAGATGTAAGTCTTGTTAAAAGTATTATTCTCCATGCATATAGGCATTACTTGCTATTATTGACCCTAATAAAATATGTTTCTCCGTTATCAGTTACTCATCTGGTTAAAAGGCCAATGTCATATTAAAAATCATGATTAAATTGCTTGGTAGCATACAATGGAATATAACAGATGATACCACCAAACTGGAATGGTTTTACAATGGCATCATTAGAGCATGCTTTCTAAACTCTTCAGAGATGAAAAATGATAAATTATGTAAACAGTGACTGCAAGAAAACATCACTGATTAAAACAGAAGACAGAACAAGTACTACAGCACAGAATCATTGAATAACTGAACACTGATGAAAAATGCAAAGATAAAGAAAGGAAAGGAAAAGAAAAGAAAAAAAAGAAAAAAAAAAACAAAACCAAGGAGCTGAAGAATCAGTAGAATGTAAAAGCTGAAAAAAAATGGGATGAGGTAGGATATCCACACAGTGACTGACAGCAGCAAAAAAAAAACCTGTTGCAAATATTTAATGAAATAAGGTATCTATAGAATTCTCTAAGAGACTATGGTTTCCCTGAGGTTATTTGTTGCTGCCAATAATATTTAAGATCATGTGGCATTATATCTTCTAAAATGCTAATTACTACGCTCCAGAAGTACTTTGAACCTTTACATTTTCTATCCTTATTCGTTTTCTTATTCTGAATTATTGTTTTTGTTCTTCCTTTTACTCCTGACCAACTGAGTGCGCCTGGGGTGCAGCTCCTTCTTCTTCATATAGGTGATTACTTTTTTTTTAATCTGAGAGTTGTATAAATTAATATCAGTACATCATTTCATCAACTGTGTATATCTCGTTCATTATGCAAATAGAAATTTCACACTGAGTTTTACAATGCACTCTTCCAAGAAAAAATGTTGCGATTAGGAAGCCATCATGACCCATTTGCAAATCAACAGACTTAAGGAGCTTTGCTTTTAGAGTCCCATTTGCTTGGCATAAGACATTATAGAAGTAGGCAGACTCAAAATAAGAAAGGCTTTATTTTAGTGATAACCATTACAACAGCATTTAAATCAAGAAGAAAGAAGTTCCGAATGCATTGTTAAAAAACTGATTTACAAGCATTGGTGTAGTAATTGAGAATTCCAAATGTGTCTTCACTAATTCATTAAAAATATAATTAGACTAATTCAACAATGGGGAAAAAAAGAAAATACAAACTGCAGTAAAAGTATCAGTTCTAGAACTCCTGCTCTACAGTAAGGCATGATAATCAGTGAAACTAGCTAGTTTGTACTTGTGACTGGTTTCTTCCTTTCATTGATAGCATTCGTTATATCTTGCTAGAATGTGTCAGTTTGATTGCACAACAGTGAATAATACTGCACAAAAAGCATCTGCTTTCCATGCTGAGCTTGTTTAAGAATTCAGTATTGATCGATCTGTCTCCTCTGTGTATAGCTAACAGGCATAGTCTCAGAGACAATACTGTGTTTTCACAGAGATTGCATTTTAAATCATTAGTGCAGTAAAAGCTTACATATCTGTATCCTATAAAAAGGCATATTTCAGATGATCACACATGCAGCTTGAGATCTGCTGTTATCTCACATTAGAAAACATACTTAAGGCTGTCTGTGACAGCTATGAGCAACTCAAGGTTATTTGAGGCAACATTAACTGGTCAAAATTTGTGTCTGTGTTCAAAGACTGCAATTTTACTTAAAGCTTCTGTCTGTCTCTGTAGTCAAACATGGAATCCATCAGGCAGTCAGGTTTTGACCTTGAATTCATAGCTACTTTGAAGGTCTTTTTATGGTAAAGAAGCATTAAATTAATTGAAACTTTTAAGTTAGAGGTATTTCTTCCTGTTAAAGTACCTTCGAATTACCATGTATGCTCATTAGCATGGACTTGGCAGTTTTACTTATCTGTGAGAAGTGAGATCTTTGACTCTGTGGTATCTCAGTAATATGCCAAGAACCCTTCAAAAGCCACTCACAACTATTGATTTTATCAATACTGCTTGTGGAGACAGAAGCTCCATCTTTTACTGTTTTTTTTTTCCTGAATATTGTATACTGCTGTATGAGACCTTTCCATGAGCGAAGTTTGTCAAACCCCCTTAATGCTGTCTTTTCCTAATGCAATGCAGACACTGCCAGCATATTTATGTCTTGACAAGAGCGTATCATTTTTTCTCTTCTGAGTGAATTCATAAGCAACTGGTGATGCTTCTCTAGCAGTCAGTTCACATCTTCCTGAATTGTCTATTGGAATTGCATCTTCATGACTTTACTTGCCTCTTGCAAAAGGAAAAAGATTATATCCAATTGTAAATTAATGAATGAAATGCTGTATCTGTTCAGTGCACGAGGTCCAGTGAATGAACAGGGCAATAGTAAGTTACACATCTACCTGCATCAGTCATTTTTATATTGAGTCCCTCTGTACCTAGGTTGGGGCATCAGACATTTTTTGTTAGGGGAATGAGGCATCTGGGCAAAAAAAAAACAAAAAAAATATTTTCATCCCTTATTGCTGTCTTGCTTTTCAGCAACTGTTTTCACATATTTTATACCATTTCTATTATAGATCTGTAGCTAAACAAAACACATTTTGTGAAAAATCTTTTTCCATTTTGGCAGTTCAGTATCTTATCTCTTTTCTGCCAGCCTGTGCCTTCCCTTGATAGTATAGCTGCACTAGTATATATGTTGGCTTTGTGAGACCACAGTAATGTTTCCGGTTTCTGCCAGCCTATGTCTTTCCTTGATAGTATAGCTGTACTAGTATATATGTTGGCTTTGTGAGACCACAGTAATGTTTCCAGAGTTTTTTGTGGCATTCGTCCAAAGGCAAAACAGCCCCAGCAAGTTAACACAATGACATGTCAATAAAAAGTGAACAGGTAAGGCTGTTTTCTTAATAAAGCAACAATGGCAACATCACTTAATAATTCTTATATGAATACATGGCATGCATGTGTTTCTGAACAACAGCCGAGATAAATCTAAGCTGAAGATTTTACTTTGCTCCTAAAGACCATTAAGTAGTTAAGTGGTGACAAAGCAAAGATGACACAAAAATAACATACTTTGTTTCATCAAAAATAAAAAGGTTTTATCAGAAATTCCATTTAATTCAGAATGTTCTCTTTTCTATTGCTGGGGTTAGCATTCACCAAAAGCAATTGCATAAGGGTATTTCACTCAAATCAACAGATGCGGGGCTTTGTTCCCCACATTCCCTTATCTAATAATCAATTGAAAAAAATATAAAAAATAGCAGTTCCAATAAATTGTGATTTTTGATATTTTTTCTTTTTTTTAAGTAAATGACTTCCATATGCATAAATATGGCTATGGCTATATGTGTGTGTGTGTGTGTGTGTGTGTGTGTGTGTGTGTGTGTGTGTGTGTGTGTGTGTGTGTGTGTGTGTGTGTGTGTGTGTGTGTGTGTGTGTGTACCCAACCACTCAAATTTCAGTGCTCATGTAAAGATATAAACAGAAAAACAGACACCACCACATGCACATGAAACAGTAGATTTATTCAGATAAACCACTACCAAACTGTCAGCAAACCAGGTTTCCCTTCAAGGTGTGGAACAAATTTAGTGTATAACAGAAAAATCTTTACCTCTATTTAAATGTTAAAGGGCAGGACTACAATATAATGCCATTTCAGTTAAAGTGATCTCAACAAATTCAAGATAAATAAACAATCCAGGTTAATATATTAACTTTGCAAGATTTTTGAAATATCACCCAATATACAGCAAAATAGTCAAACAGAATTCAATAAAAATTCAGAAGAGATAAAACCACAATAAATATAAAACAAATAATCACAAAATGTGATACAATAATAGTAAAACAATTCAAAAAAACCTGCTCCATGTTTTGCTTTAAGATTTAATATCCATCTTTTTTTGCTTTTACTTAACTGTCACTGTTGGTCCCATTTAGTTTGAAATCTAAACAAGAAATTGAAGCAAAGGGTACAAAAACTACATACATAACAACAAGCCAAAACAAAAAATGAGGGGTTTCTTCACCAAGCATGCAATTTAATAAAGATTAAGCTGGAAGATGAAAGCTCTTAATCTTTATTAAATTATGTGTTTGGTGAAAAAATATAATTTATTCAGAGAGGATGACATCCACTTCTTCCTCATTTGTCATACTCATTTATATTGTGATCTAATAAGGGATATATATGTATATAGCTATATCAATATATATCTATATGGGTCTAGGACATTTCACCGAAAGCACATTTCACCTAAACTCAAATTGGTGTGCACATTTCACCAAAAGCACAATTCACCTAAAACACAATTCACAGAAACACATTTCACCTAAAGTTTGAGATGGCCTTGTCCCCACTGTAGTGCGACCCTGGAGTTAGTATATAAACTGGGGGAGTGGAGGGCATAGCCCCCCACATATGTTAAATATTTTGAACTATATACATGGATACTTGCAATTTCAATATATTACTCTTTTCCTAACATATCTACTTAAAATATGTAGGGGGCTACACCCTCCACACACCATAATGTGGGGGGCAGTGCCCCCACATGCCCCCTACTATATATACTAACTCCAGGGTCGCAGTACGGCGGTGACAAGCCCATCTCAAACTTTAGGTGAAATGTGTTTCGGTGAATTGAGTTTTAGGTGAATTGTGCTTTCGATGATTTGTGTTCAGTGATTTGTGTTTAGGTGAAATGTGTTTTTGGTGAAATGTCCTAGACCCATCTATATATATATATATATATATATATATATATATATATATATATGTCAAATATTATGTGCTCTCAACAAACAATGGTAGAAATTCACAACACTGAAATAATCTTAACCATTTTATAGTGTAGGATTAAAGATGAGGTGGTCAGAACAAAAGATTGAGACATAAGCAGTAAGATAACTTCGGAAAGTGTCAAATGTTTGACGCTTCACTTTCCAGACCTAAGGCTGTAGTATAATTTTCGTGGTTTTCTGAATTTCTTGATTAAATACTGACAAATGAAATACATCTACAATATATTGCATTTGCTGAAGTTGTCAAATGGTGTCTATTATAATACAAAAATGGTTATCCACAAGAAATCTGTGACTCTAAATTTAATGGTTTGCTCAATATTAATTATGAATTTGACACTTGTAATGATCAGAATAATGAGAATTTAGAAGTTCTCACTTGTAACAAAGACTTGGGAACTTTAAGAGACAGGATTTACAAGCTGGGTAAAAAGCTTAGTATTGCTAAAGGTGTTCGATTAGATAACGCTTATTTAAAGAAATGTTTAGAGTTAAAAATTATTCCAGTGGGTCTACACTTTTTTAAAGAAATGATGGGTATTACATTAACTGAGAATGTAAGAGAGGAATTTGAAGCATTGTTTAACAGTTTTGATTTTGACTTTATGAAGTTAGTCATTAAACATAATTATGAGAAACTGTGCCATATGCTTGTGGAAACAGAAGAGCTGAATGCTGAGATAAAAAGCGTTCTCCTATTCTCTCAGTGGGAGAAATTATATAATAAACAATTAAAAAATGTAGAGATTAGGTCTGAGAAAATATTTAATAAGAAAAATAGGAAAATTTGTAGAGATACTGAACACTTTAGCTCTAATAAAGCTTACACATGGACAAAAACTAAAGGGGAAGAGTCCAGACATGCGAGAGAGAAGGGGTATTTAGATAGTCAGGATGTTGAATACAACAGATGCCAGATAAATTTTAGATATAATGGTAAGAAAAATTTTTATGGAGGTCCAAAACAGTATCAACACCAGTATCGGGAAGGGAATTGGTGCTGGAACACAGGGGAATGGAGGAACATAGATTAGTCTTGGAATGTGACAAAGAAGAACAAAACAAAGTATTGACTGAGGATACTCACATTTCTGAGACTACCTTAAAGAATGAAAAGATATGTAGTATGGGTAATTTCAGTGTATATAACTATACCAATATGAATATAGACAAAGAACATATAAAATTATTTACTAGAGGCATGAAATTTATACCCAATGTCAAAATTTGATATAGTAGATACTTTAACTGAGTTAAAGCTTTTTCTTAGAAAATTAAACTTGACAATTTTCTTTAAAAGTAAAACCATCCTACCTACATCTAACAAGCTTGTGAAAAAGAGCTCATTTGTTCCACCCATATACCCTAGTATAGCTACATATGAGAAAGTAGTAACAAGAGAATTGTACAAACTTTTTAAGAATACATCAGGTCGCAAATTGAAGTATAATTTGACAAGATAGAAAATTGACATACTTAAACAGCTTAAGTTGGACATTAACATCAGAATTATGAAACCCGACAAGGGTGGAGGGGTTGTGATTTTTGACACCTATGAGTTTGTTAATAAAATGTATGAGATATTGCAACAATCAGGGAATTATGAAGCTATATCTTTAAATGAAATACATATTGCATTAAGGCGTATTGATATGTATTTGAAGGAATACTTATTGGATAATAGAATTACATCAGGGGAGTATGATTATATGAAAGTGGACTTTCCTAAGCTAGCCACTATTGTAGGTATTCCCAAGATACATAAGGACATCAGCAACCCCCCATTTAGACCCATAATCTCGGGTAGTCAATCCAAAACGTTTCACATAGGTTCTTCTATAAACAAATGGTTGAAGCACATTTATAATAATGTTCACCATGTACTCAAAGACCCATGGGATTTTTTGGGTAGGTTAACTACTTATATATGGAAGAAGGGTTTAGTCTTTATAACTATAGATGGAGTAGACCTGTTTTCCTGTATTCCTAAAAAGGAAGGCCTGGATGGATTTTATAACAGCATTTATAAATATGCTAAATTGAGGAGTGATCGACTTAACCTCATAGCGGATTGTATGTCAATAGTATTGGAGAATAATTTTATTTTTTATGAAGGAGAATACTATAAACAGATTAAGGGTGTGGCCATGGAGGCAGCATGTGCCCCCATCTTTGCCAATCTTGTTATGATAGATTGGGAAGAAAACCATTTGTTCAATAGTATATATCATCTGTATATTAGATTATACACAAGATTTTTGGACGATATTTTCATCTCATGGGATGGCCCCCTGGAGAGTATAGATCCCTTCATTAGTTATTTAAATGGTACTAGTCCATTCTTGAAATTTAAGCATAATGTTGAAAGAGATGGTATAGCATATTTGGACACTTACATTACTAAAACTCCTACTGGTTTTAAATCTAGAATTTTTAGGAAGAAATCATTAAGTAATAATTATTGAAAATATGAGAGCAATCATCCAAGGAAATTATTGTGAAAAAATTTTAAAGGACAGTGTATCAGGGCTGCAAGGATGATATGGTTCAGGAAATTCAGTACATTAGCTGTTTATTTTTGGAGAGGGGATACCCAAAGGGCTTAATTGATGATGTGACTAATTTTGTTATAAAAGAATGGGGTAACAAATATAAGCCCATATTAGGAAATGGTATTCCCAGACGGAGACTGGGATAGTTTGTAGTAATAATTTACATTGCAATAGAGCTTGTATAATAAAATATGGTCCTTTTGTTGATAGGGTCAAGTGTTTAATGTGTGACAACTGGAACATTCTTAAGGCTGACAATGATATTAGCTACATGTTAGATGATAAACCAACTTTTGTTTACAAGATGAACAGGAATATTAAGAGTACTTTGGAGATGAGTAACAATAATATGAGAAAACAAAACAAGGTAGGGCATACTTGTAAGGTGGTAGTTGTAACTATTGTAATTATATTTTGAAAGTAGATAGTATTATTCTTGACAATCTGAATAAAACTAAAGTTTGGTTTAAATATGGAAACTGCAATACCATGCATGTTTTTTAGTGAAGTGCATGATATGCTTGGGGTATTATATCGGGAAAACTGATAGATTGCTTAAGAATAGAATATATGACCATCTTTACAACATCTGAAAAAAGGACGTTAACAATGCTCTGTATAGGCATATAGCAAGTAAGGGGGATGATCATTGCTTCAAGTTCACTATTTTGGAACAAGTTTTTAATAATCCTAGGGAAGGGAACATTAAGACTATATTGGGGGAGAAAGAAGTGAAGTGGCAGCTATTGCTGGATGCCACCACATTCCCAGGATTAAATGATAGTATTCCTATAAAGCCTGTTCTGCTAGCATGTATATGAATTTGCAGGACAGACTTGGACAGATGATAATAAAATAAAATATATGTATAATATGTATCAAATTCATGTATTTTATTTGAGACTGCATAATCTGATTTGAATAAGTTGTTTTTAATGTATTTATATTCATATATTATATATTCATATATTATATGGTGATAAGAGTATTATGTGTTTCTTTAAATTACATCAGATGTTTATTGGCTGTGACCCACTGGCGCCAAAATAAAATGCTATATATTGGTTTGTCTATTGTTGTTATGTATTCTAAGACAATAAGAGTGTAAATAAACCAAACGAAAACCAAAGAAATGGACTTGCTTGACGAAAGTATAATGGCACAAACCCACCAAAAACGAGTATCCAACTTGAATAGTACTCAGCAAGGGTTTAATAAGAAAATCCACAATGCGTAAAAAAGACAGTTTAAGTTAAGCACTTTCGTTTGGCTCATGCCAAACTTTTTCAAAAACAGTTTTACATCACTTCCTGTAGTTTTAAATAAATTGAGTCAGTGATGTAATCAATTAAATACATTCAAAAAATTAAAGAAATAGCATGTTTTAAAAGCTTTTAGCGATATAGAACCAATACATAAAATAATACTATAATACTGTAATAAACAATACAAGTACTATCTCCATAAGCACAACGCTGAAATCTGTACTAAACAAATACTTATGTGATTAAAGCGTACACACAATAATACATCTAAAATACATACACGAAATGCATCAAATTATGCATCAAACGAAGCAGCGTATAATCAGAGAATAAGGAAAAAATGAAGAATAAATAAAGAATAAATGAAGAAGCAACGTGTGATCAGTAAATAAAAAGAAAACGTGTAATCAGTAAATAGTAAATAAAGAAAGAAAGTTTACTCACCACTACAAATCCTTATACAAAACAACTCCAAATTGTATGGAATATAAGCATTAATCTAGTGAATGTTGTAAGTGAAAGTGAACCATCACTTAAATGTAAATAAAGCTAGCGAGTGTGCGCTTATGTATGAAAGCGCTCAACCCATATTCATAAGGTTTTTAAGCTAGCCTCTGAAAATATACAATAACAGTGATTAAAATAATAATTATTATAGTTGTTACTTTATTCCATGAATGATATGTGAGTTATACGTTGTATGTGTGTTTATGAATACTTAATACCTTTAGTTATGTAAATGTGTAAATATTTTCTTAGTTGACCCATTACTATGTCTCTAAAATAGACGCAATACGTTAATGGTAATATCATAATAAATTTAAATCCAATAAATGTGTGTACATGGAAATAAAGCGTCTCTTGCAAAAGTCTAATGATACTAGCAAATGTGCGCTTGTATGTAAAAAAGTGCTCAACCCATGTTTGTAAAGTTTTAAGGGTGACATCTAAAAAATGCAGTAAAAGTAATGATGATAATTATGAATTTATTCTATGAAAAATGTTCAAAGAATTAATTGTAGATGTATGTGTATTCGTAAATATGATGCCAAAATTTATATAGATTTGTGAGTGATTTATTAGTTGACCCACAACAATAACAACAACTATAACTATAAAAAGACACAATATGTAAATGGTGATATCATAATAAGTGATAAGTGAATGAATTTAATAATACATAAGTTGATATTCATAAAAAGTTTTTAAAATAATATTCCTTAAAATATATGAATATTCATTTTATTTTGTTTTTGTTTAAAATATAATTATAAAATTTTTATATTAAATATGAAATATAATATATAAAAATAAAATAATAAATAATTATGGTTTTTAAATTAATGAATTTTATAAATATCCTGTTAAATAACAATAAGTTAAATTTAGAAACACATTATCTAACTAATGATTTCAATTTTAAAATACTACCAATAGATAAACAATTATTTAAGCCTGGCCAATAATTGGCATTCAATCTTAGTTGCCATTCTAACTCACATCTTTCCAATAATAATTGCCAGGCCCCACCTCTAGTGTCTACTTTCAGGACATCCAACACTATAAATTTAAAGTTGTGTGATGTATTTGTATTAATGTGTTTGGCTAAAGCATTTAATTCATTTCCATCTCTTATGGCCCTTATGTGTTCACCTATACGTTCTTTCAATTTCCTTTCTGTTTTTCCTATGTAAAATGAAGTACAATCATTACATAGGGCACAATACACAACTTTCTCTGTATAACAACAAGCTTTTTCCTTTAAACAAATCTTAATATTGTTTATCATCAATTCGTTCGTTTCAAATACATACTTACAATATTTGCATCTACCACATCTAAAAGTTTTCCCATATTTTGTTTTATATGTTTTTTCCAAATGTTTTTTCAAGCTCATGCCTTTTTTATACACTATAGATGGACTATTATTAAAAAGGGAGTGCAATGTTGTATCCGCCTTAATAAGCTGCCAATTCTTCCTTAAGATGTTGTCTATAGAAGTGCTGTCTGAATTAAAGGTTGTAATAAAACTCTTTGTAAATGATGACATTCCTGTATTGTTTAATGTTTCAGTGTCAATATGAATCATTGTAGTATGATTATTAGTGTTGTTGTCCGAATTTACCACATTTGAATTTGATACATTTAGTGTAGTTCTATCTGCATGATTTAATAAAGGTATAAAATGTAACTTATCTCTTTTATCAACTACTTCATTCATAATATTATATATTAAATTGTCAGGATAACCTCTATTTTTAAACATGTCACACAATTTAAGACATTCAGCTATAAAGTCATCTCTTTTACTAGTCATCCTAGAAGCCCTGACAAATTGACCCTTTAAAACAGCTCTCTTCTGGGTGTAAGGATGGCAGCTATTAAAATGCAATAAGCTATTACTATATGTCTCTTTTCTGTATATTTTTGATTTGAACTCCTTATTTATAATGTCCTTTTCCAGTAAAACATCCAAATAAGATATGGTAGTGGAATTAATGGTAGCTGTAAATTTTAAAAAGGTAGTTGTTGAGTTAATATAATTTAAAAATTCATGTAACTTATCACTATTACCATTCCACAAGATAAATATGTCATCCAAGAAACGTAGATAAATTTTACAAAAGTTAAAAAATGTTGAATTAAAAACGTACGTCTTCTCCCACATGTACATTACTATGTTTGCATAAAGGCCACCACACGGTGAACCCATAGCCACTCCTTCACTTTGCAAATAAATATTGTTGTTAAAAATTATAAAATTATTCCTTAAAATAATGTCGATAAGTTGATCAAACAAATTAATACTCATTTGATTTAAACCCTTTTCATCCAAAAATGAATTAAACCAATCTATACCCGTATCATGAGGAATAACAGAATATAAGTCTTTGACGTCAGTAGTGACAAATATATCATTCCCATTATATTCAGTAGAACCAATAGTGGATAAAAAGTCCCATGAATCTTTCAATAAATGTTTTTCCATGTGTATATACTTTTTTAACTTGTTATCAATAAATTTTGCTAAAGGGTTAGTGATGGACCCTTGTGCATCCACAATAGGTCTAAAAGGGGGGTTTTGTAAGTCCTTATGGATTTTAGGCACCCCAAACATTGTTGGTGTCCTGGGGTGACCAATATTCAAGTAATTAAATTCATCTATGTCAATAAAACCTTCAATAAATAGATTGTAGATGGTACCTCTAATGCATCTATAGGCAGTGTTTAGTTCATTTAGTGAACTCAACATGTATGTTTCACTGTTTAATATTTTTTCTAATGCATTGTTATAGTCGTAGGTATTGAAAATAGTCATCCCACCCCCCTTATCAGGTTTTATAAATCTAATATTTTTTGCCTCCTTTAACATGTTTAAAGTACTATACTCATTTCTTGACAAGTTATAAATCTTATGCCTATTATTGTGTGCATTAAGAGCACAAAAATCAAGTTCACACATTCTTTCAAACGTATCCAAAGTTGGGTGAAGAGGAGGGTTAAAGGAACTAGAAACATATAATGGTTTCATTACTTGATTGTTGTTGTGAAATAATAAACTTAAATTTAATTTTCTAACGAATAATTTCAAGTCAATGATAGAAGACACCATGTTCATTTTGTTACTAGGAATGAACGTCTGACCTCGTGAAAACAAATCACAAATATTGTGATCAAAAGTAAAGTCAGAGTAGTTGTACACCGTGAAATCACCAGTGGTATTAGAGTACATAATGGGCTTCTGATTAGTTGACTTGCCAAACGACATATCGTGCTCTAGTGCCCCCTCCATTGACCCCTGTTGTTGTTGTTCTGCCCCCTGGAAAAACTTCCACGTGTGTAAGTCTGATTCTGTGGACCCCAGTTTTTCTGATTTTGGTGTTGAAAAGATTGTTGCCGTTGAATTAATCTTTCTGATCTCCGAAGGGTTGGAAACATGTCTGTCTCTAAAAAAGTGTTCTCATCAAATTCACTGTCATCACCCATGGTATTAGAAATAAAGATATTGTTGTTATCACTGTTTCCACTAGCATTAGATGTTAATTTTGCTCCCCATTGTTGAGACAAAGGGGATGCAGGATACGCTGTGCCTTGACCATAAGAATTAATATCACATTCAAGTTTTTTACATTTTCTGTCTTTTATAATCTTCATTTTCTCATCAATTGATTTAAAAATTCGATGATAATCAAAGTCATTATTATGAAAAGCTGGATCATTTTTTACAATGGAATTCAGTTCATTAGCTTTTTCAGTCAATAAATCAATTGTCTTTTTGTTGTCGTCTATAACTAAATTCATGTAATCAATACCAAATTTGTCAAACAATTTAATTAAATCTGTGTGTAATGGTGAGTTAACCATAAGCCCTGTAGGGAATCTCCAAACTCGTAGTCCCTTTGGAACAATATTTTTCTTAATACATTCATAAAAATAATTATTGTCCATTTGTAATTTTTTGATCTTTAAAAGAACATACCCCGGGATTCATGAACCTTGCGCCAGGCGCCAGCATAGCGTCGGCGTTATAAAGCCAAATATGGCCACCGAGCGATTCAGGTATGAAGCAATCCCACGTGCACTACCGGCGTGCGCCGGACCTGCGCCGCCCCCGGTGTAGGTATGCTAATCACACTGTGTGCGGTATTGCACCATGCAAATGAAGGCAAATAGCGATTTACGAAGTGGGGCATGCGTAGCGTAAGGGCACGGCAATGTAAACCGAAAAAAACGGTTTACATTTACCCAAACATGACCAAGGAGTAACGGAAGGCTGTCAACGTCAGGTATCATACAGGTGCAATATGCCAAAGGCGAAAGGCACCGAGAATGTCCAAAGAAAACATGCAAAAACTGTAAATAATGACAAAAATGTCATGTACGAGAAACCACAGCAGAACCCCCAGATATGTGTACAGAAGGTGCAAAGCAATGAAATAATATGACAATGTCCTAAAAGAGCTGTATAATACACATTAGCTGTACAGCCACCACACACCATAGTATGTATGGAAAGCCCAACCCCAGCGCAAGGGTTGTCAAGGAGTGGTGGCAGTGTTCGCCGTAACCATGTATTAGCAGTCAATGCCATGCAAATGAGGCAGATAATAGTGAATCGCAAAGCTGGCGCCGGTGTAAGGATGGAGCAAATGGCGCAGCGGTACTACACCGAGGAGTGGCCTACACGAGATACATGTCAATCGCAGAGGGGTGTGCCACTGTAGGAGGAAGCATATTGGAGGCCAGCAAACCTGGGCTGTACAATGCACATCACAGCAGCAGGACCGGCATGTGAGGAAATAGATGCGCTGAGAGTACATAATGCGTGCACAGATGCATGTGCACGAGGATGACTATGTTCCCCAACCCAGTCATATGACGGCCTCCCCGTCAACAACCACGGATATAGGAAGGTAATGCGGAGAATATGAGGAAATGCGGAAGCAGTGTAATTGGAGCCGTAATGAGCAATCAACACCAATCAATCCAGGAAGGGCAAACGGCGGCAGCCGACAACTCTGTATGCAGACTCCTGCATAACGGGAAAGGGGAGGCATATGAATGCAAAGATAGTAGGGGATGTAGTAGAAATGCAAAGAACAAAGAACCGAAATAGCACAGCCAAGTACAGAGGTAGCATAACTGTGGCTGCAGATAAAATGCATCATATGCCATGTGCCTGCAGGATGCAGTAATGTAAGATGCAAAGCTAAGCCAATGCAGGCAACTGTAATGTAACACTAAAGGCAATACCGTTGCAGTTGCAACCGTAAAACACCAAAAATAATCCATGGATACGGCTGCACAGACACACCCAATGACATCACCGGGTATACAGCACAACAGTATAAAGTGTGAATGCACACAACACACAGCGCGATTTCCCAAACGCCGCACCGTAGGGTGTAAACACACGGGGAACTTTTAATATGTATATGGTGGGTGCCGCCGTGGCCGTGATGCATAGGTATGTGGCAGAGACAGATGGAGTTGAGGAGGACGGTGCTGACAACTACCGTAGGCCTCACAGGAGAAGGAGAGTGTTCAGACCAAGGGTGACCTACCAGGGGCTGCAAGACCTGGAGATAGTAGAGCGCTACAGGGTGGACAGGGACACGTTACAGCAAATAGTGGAGCTGTGCTGGCCATGCCTGAGAACAAGAGACAACAGAGGGGAGACCATCCCAGTGGACACAAAGGTATGTGTGAGCTTGTGAATACTGGCTACAGGTACCTTTCAAAGGCCAACCGGGGATATAATGGGTATCTCACAGGCATCAGCATCTAGGGTACTACACCAGTTCCTGGATGCCATGTTACGACATGCCCATGAGTATATAAACTTCCCCAGATCTCAGGAGGAGTTGGCTAGCAATATGCGCCGCTTCCACCGTGTGGCACAATACCCGGAGGTACTGGGTGCGATCGACTGTACGCACATAGAAATCAAGTCACCGCCCTGGGAGCAGGGTAGACGCTACATAAACCGCAAGGGATACCCCTCCATCAATTGCCAGGTCATGTGCAATGCGCAGGGCATTATCATGGATGTGTGTGCTGGCAGCCCTGGAAGCTTCCACGACTCCCATATCAGCATGCCTCACAGCTGTATCAGGTATTCGCCAGGGGGGACATCACACAAGGTCACCTTGTGGGGGATGCTGGCTATGCACTGGAGCCGTGGCTGATGACACCCATCAGAAATGCACACACACACATACAAGAACGCCATAATGAGGCACACGCACAAACCAGAATAATCATAGAGCGTGTGTTTGGGATGTTGAAATCACGGTTCCGGTGCTTGGATACATCCGGTGGAGCCTTGCAGTACTCTCCAGGCACATGTGCCCACATATTCATAGTATGTTGTATGCTACACAATATGATTCTGCGGAAACAGCTGCTGCAGGGACATAATGGTGTAGGGCCACCAAGCCCGCCACAACTGACAAGGCAAGCACAGGCACAGGGCGTTCGGCGCCATGAACACGCTGTGCCAGCCCCAGTAGGTAGACGGAGGCGTACCCAATATGCCTACGCCCTGGCAAAGAGGGAATACATAGCACATACTTTGACAGTGTACGCCCCATGGACTGACACCTCCTTACCTGCACACACAGTGAAATGGATGCTACACAAACATGTCCGCCCGTAATGTGTACCGTATGGCCGGACCTATGTGTGACTCCAACAAAGGCACCGCCCAAACACTGCACACCCAATAGCCAGCAGAGCATGGAACGCCAACACCTCACCGCACGCCGGTTCTACAGCACACGGCGAGTCAGATGCTGCCACTATCGCCGCAAGTCGACCACATATGTACTTATGTGCATACACAGATACGGAAATAGATATCAGTACACATGTAGAAATATATGTACGCATACACAGATATAAAGTACAACAGGTTAATATGGAACCCAGGGATGCAAGTTCACAGATAAGTAAGACGCGAAATCTCCACATAGTAAACATAGTGACCGACAACCCGATCATCCGGAGGGTGGGCAGAGCAGGTAACGCCAGCCATGGAAATGTCAACCTGCATCAATACATATCCGCGTGTCGGGATGATCACCAGTCCACGGTACAGTAACGGGATATGCGTGTCATATCCATAGGATATGAGTGCGGAGATACGCCGCCGCCGCCGCGATGCGCCAACGAGGTATTGTGTGCAACCGTCGGTGCGAAGCGGCAAGCATACCAGTGAAGTGTACGCCATTATGAGGAACGACCTCATTTGGGGTCTAAAACAGTTCATGTTCCTCGCAGTTCCTCAAAGTTCCACATTGAAAATGTCTGTCAAACATCCATTGTTAGGAATGTATTTAAATGACATCCTGGTAAATAGAAATTAATTATAGTAATTCATTAAAGGTTCTTCATTGTAAGTAAATCAGCATATTTTAACCATCCTATGACCTACTT
Organism: Protopterus annectens; assembly: GCF_019279795.1. Taxonomy (NCBI): domain Eukaryota; kingdom Metazoa; phylum Chordata; order Ceratodontiformes; family Protopteridae; genus Protopterus; species Protopterus annectens. Next base: position 844,470,164 of record NC_056744.1, read on the forward strand.
AGCTGAAGTTGTTACTATGCCATTAGTATGTGTTCCACATTATGCCCATTTGTTCCACATTACTAATGTGTGTGTTCCTCATTTTGGAAATAGAAGGTTGAGAGCCATGGCGGCAATATGTGTATGTGTGAGGTGAGGTTGTCGTGTGTTCCGCTGTGTGTGTGTAATGTGTGTGCCACTGTAAAATGTGTATGTAGGTGACATGTCACAGGCGGAGTGTAATAACATGCGTAGGCATACAGTACAGGAACCATAGGCGTATGTACAGCAGTACCCACAAAGTAGTACTGACATCTCCTCAGTGGCTATGCGCGTGGCGACGTAAAACGATGCAAAGCGGAAATGTCCCAGAATGTACCACAGGGCCATAGCCAACAGGAGATGCAAAGGACGCATGTACAAACCATGACCGTAGGTATGGCGGCCATAAGGTAGACTCAACACGATACGTCGGCAACGTTACACAGCATCAGGCATGTACTGCGAAAATACGAATGTGCTATCCCGGCACCGATCGTGAACACTTACGGTCCTGTAAATACCGCTGTGTGTTCCACGACCATTAAGTAAGCAAGCGGCACACGAATAGGAGGCTACCGGTAGCATACAGGCCGTCCCAAGTATAGGACCACAATCACCGTAACTATCAGTGACAAAATGCCAATGGATAGTAGGCACGGACGAACATCCGCAGATATATAACCGATGTGAAGGAGGAATACGTGCAGGAAGCACACATGCAGGCGATACCGACACCACACGACATCAACAAAACAAACATTCCCAGAACAACAGACAGGTAACCTGCAGCTCCCCAAGCAGGGATGGAGCACACACACAAGCATATCTTGTATGTATAAATGCAAGACCCACACCCGCACTGCCACCCACATCCGCAGATATACCCCATCGCACATATCAAAGGGATAACAGCTAAAACCGTAGCAAATACATACAGGCAGTCAATGACAGCGGCATACCCGCAACAAGCCGCGTGGGAAACACTAGCAGCAGCTGATGCATCCTTGCATCCGTTGTGTACAGGAATATAACCAGCTATGTTACACATCTGAATGCACAATGCCATCGACAGACGCCGCCAGGACATGGACACCCACATGTCAAACAGAATACCATATTCAACACACACAATCCACGGCTAACACCACAGCGTAATGTACCTGACACCACACATAGCGTATGCAGTTACACAAACATTATACAATACATACCATCCCCACGAAGGTAGTGAAAATAACTAACGGCCACACGAGGAATGAACCATGGCCTAGTTTCCCGGGTAACGCATTTAATGGAGGAGGATCACCAGTGATATGCGCATAAGTACACACCGAGGAACAGCTATTGGCGTGATGAACCCACATGCCTCAGGTGACGACGAATAAAAGGAAGACTCCCTGGATATTCAAACCGTATGTTCACAACGAACACAAACGGTATCGAAAGAAAATACTGAGAGGAAGATATTGACGAATACAGAAGCGAAGGCCGGAAAAGTATGTTGAACCCACGAGATGTACTGATGTGTAACGCATGATACGTATGACTAATCTGCACTGTATGTGAACGATGTGTGTAAGTAAAGATACCTGTCCATTAGGCAGAGAGTGGTGAAAGGTGGTCATGTAATGCTAAGCCGCGGAGCATACCAACGACTGCGGACAACGTGTGCACAGCAGTGGGACAGCATGTACACAGACGTGATAACCCAAGGTCCGCCATAGGGATTCCAAACACAGAACAATGCCACCACCCACGCCGATGCTGTCAGTGGATATCGAACAATGAAGCCCCACAGCAGGGTATAGGCCATGTATGTATAGTGTCACAGCACACATGTGCATGGGCATATACCGCCGATGTCATACGGAATGTGCGCACGACGCACGTATCCCACGCAGTAGGGTGACTATGTCAATTATGTGTAATGCAAAGCTGTCATGATGGATATGTTCAGAAATCATAGACAGTATCACAGGCATAGCATGCATGATGGAGGGATGGCCTAATGTTATGTACATAAACAAGATATGTATGGCCTGCACATATGGGACAATGTAGTAGCAGAATAGGTACCCGAAATGGAGGGAACAGCAAGTAACCATGTCCAAACATTCCATAGCAGGTGCAATGTGTGCCACAATGATGTCCGGCAGGGCCGTGTGTAAACACATGTGCAATGTACACAGTAGTGTCACCCCCCCCATGGTAGTGTCCACTGAACGGCAGAAGTGGATGTCAACTGTATGTCTATACAGTACTTCCGCTGTGGTGGTACCATGGGTCTGTGTCACCCTACCAGCAAGGGAGCTATCACATGACTAGTGACACAGTGTGCCCCTGTGGGATGTGCACAGGACCTATGTCCCACAGCCCGGTGTGTGTCCAGTCTGTGGATGTCACACAGACGCCCCGGCTGAGCAATGTGGCATGTGTGCACACATGCAGGACTGCTCCTCCCACCCTGCCCACTGCAAACGCCATGTAGGAGTACTACATGCATCAGTACTGCGGAGAACATGGCCCATGGCAGAGTAGATTACACCCCTGTGTTAGTGGTATGCAGGTGAGTACAGATGTGTTACATGACTGTCATTTGCATATGTAAACTGTCTGAGCCGGGTAGAGATCACAGCATGACTATACTGAGACATGTAACGCTGTATCCATTGTGTAAGGTACACCACACATGTGTTATTGTAACACTGCCCGCGTGTACATGTGTGTATGGCACAGGTACAAGGGCACTCAAGGTATCAGCTAGACATACGGTCCAGAAATGCCTGGTCCTGCACATGTGTACCCACGCCATGGTGGAATATGGCAACCACAGCACCATGTGCGGCACGTGTGTGTACATCAACCATGTACAACGTGATATGCATGTATAGGGACAGTATCCATGTGATACACACTGCATGACTGTCACTATGCAAAGGTGATGTGTATGCACTATGTGTGATGTAACTGATGCAATGATATCTACATGATATATCTGCCACACTGACACCTGTATGGTTGTTAGCAATATGAGTAGGATGAGCTAGAATGCTGCCAGGTATGTAGATGTGGTATATGTAGGCATGGACAATACTGTGTGACAGCAGGTAGTGTACGTATGCAAATACTGAGCATGAGGGGCCACATGTCTGAAGACTGTGCAATGTCACACGTCCCTGACTTGTTGTAGTTAGCATGATATGCCTGCACCACTGTGTGACCTGTACAGGAGGCACATGGCGTAACATCCCGAGACATAGGGTACGATGTGATGCTGGATGTGTAGATTGGCAATAGCATAAAGTGGAATGGCGCTGAAGGGCAAAGAGCGGACCATGTCTGATGTGATACCCTCTGTACCACCCCAACCACCCATGCAATAGTATGACAGGTGGCCAGCATGGGATGTGGTGTGCTGTGGCGCACATAAGCCCAACAAGGGTGCCAGTAAAGGCATGCAGGTAGTCAATGAGTGTGTGAAGCATGTATGTCAAGATGTGGCCCAGTGCCATACTGAATGGCCCAGTCATGGGTGTACAAATGCAGCCCCATACGTGCAATGCAGTACCACCCATGTGTAGTGTGATAGATGTGGTAGTGTGGTGGTCAGGGTACACAACGCACATGAATGGGCTAGCAGTCAATGCAGTGTGCTGCTGCAGAGACATGTAACAGCCAGGTTGGCGGATACAACAACTACGGCGATTGAGGTGACATTGGGACTGTGTTCCCGGACATAACATGTGCATGGCAGTACTATGTATGTGTCCACAGGGTTAATACAATGTCCAGCCAAGGATTGGAACCCTGTAGTGAGTGAGAGTGTGTATTGTTGGTAGGTACCCCATTGGCAGGCACGATGCCAGCAACATCTGTGTTGGCAATGCCTGCATGACTGTGGTATGCTGCATTGAATGTGGATGTAGTCAAACAGCAGAGACATACCTCCACACTGCGTGAGGGCCCACACTGCAATGTCTGGCAGTCATGTGTAGGTAGCTAGCTGTGGAGTATGTGATGCACCATGAGGACACACCATGACTGTCAAGTGACACACCACACACAGGTGAACATAACTACCGTGCAACAGCCTGCACATGTGCCCATACAGCATGTGTGCATGGAACAGGAATACCACTGTGGCGTCTGTGAAAAGGCCAGTACCACCATGTCTCTGTGTGGAATAGCATGGTCCCTACCAGTGTGTAAATGTAGCAGAAGTGCACTGTGATCAGTGTTGGCATAGGCACATAGACTGTCCATCGACGGGTGCCATGCCATCAACTACCTCTGTCAGTGGATGTCAGTAATAGCCGCTGTAGAGTCTACGTACCATGCATGCTGCCATGGTTGTGTGTTTAGGGTGTGGCTAGCAGGGATGAGAAGCATGGATGTTCAGCAAACAGAGGGGATGTGTAGGCATAGCACACAGACACATGGAGGTTTGGTGCATGCCGAGGGTAGTGTAGGTATGGTATGTGTCGTGTAATGTGTCACCCAGCTATGCGTACTGCATGGCTAAGCATGTGTGGGTACATGGGAGTCCATACTAGGGAAGGGCATGTTGCTGTCAATACATAGCAGTAGCAACTGTCCTAGGAGCAATGTACAGTATGCCAACACGACCAGCATGTAACCTGTGGTGTACAGTGTATTCACTGTCGCGTGTCACAATGTGCGTAGCGGTCACGAACATGGGTATCTGAACATGGATTACCTATGATGCAATGTGTCTTGGGAATATACAGTATGTGTGTAAATCACTGTGTGGTGTGGGAACCACCCACCCGTGTGTGTTGCAGTCCAGGTATGTGCCTGGGAGGTATGATCTGTGTACAATCTGGACTGGCAGGTGTGCCGTGTAGGGCATGGAGGCAGGTCCCAGGCACTGCAGATAAATGACATGTGTGCTGTACTGTGTGTGCAGTGCTTGTGTACAGCACAGTGGAGGGTGTAAGCATTGTCACACATCACTGCATGCTGTGCCTACCTGTGACAGCCCTGCCAGAGACAGACATGTGACACCGCTGCACAGGCAGCATAGCATGTGAAGATGTACATGTGGGCTGCACACCTTAGGCAGATGTCCACAGGTCATGTGTGCCACGGTAGTGTGGTTGAACACGGCTATCAGACTGGACAAACACTACATGCCTGCATAACTACAGTATGACCATAGTCAACAGTCCCAGTGACAGAGTAGGCCAATGTACACTATCCCCGCGCAGACCACTGGCTACTGGACACCTGGCTAGACACACACCTGGAGGGTTAATTCACCATTGAGCCATCACATGTCCCAGTCCATGTGGGCCGCATAATGTCATCACAGGCTGGTCACAATAGCAGGTGGCAAGGCAGACACGGTGTACCAGGTGATGTGTCATGTGTGCATATGTCGACTAGCACAGCCGCTCACATGTCTGCAACATACTGGTGCACGATGTATACTGTTACATGATGTATGGAACTGCACTGTCACCCACTACAGGGCCATCTGACACAGGTGTGTTGTGACAGGTGTAACCCATGTTTGCACAGGATACACACCGCTGTTGTAGGCAGCCATGCTGGTGGCTACCAGTGATATATGCAGTGGTCATACAGACATACCGTACACAGTGTTCATGCAGGAATGTCCATTGTCGTGGACGATGTGCTGCTATGTGAATGTAGGTGTGTGTTTTGAATGTTACACATCCAGAAGACACCATCTGGTGCAGTCATGGTTGTCAACACCAGTACACACATCCACAGCAGACAGAACCCAGTCCTGACAATGTGTGTCAGTCACCCTCGGACTGTGTGACATATGTGCACATGGCGGAACACCTCCCACTGTCATGTAAGCTGGCTACATGATGGCTGGAATGTGCTGTAGAAATGTACAATGCTGGTAGCCCAATGAAGTACCTGGAATCAGACACAGTACGCTATGTCAGCCATGTAAACCATGCACAACAATGACCCAACAGAGACAAACAATGCATTGACACATGGAACATGTGCACATGACAACCCCCAATGAGTTATGTTGCACATATCGATGTACAATTGTCATCTATGTCCATAGCATGGATGCAGACACACATACTCCACAGGTAGTACCATGTGATGTAGGTAGGGGGGCATTGCTCGTGTACATGTCACAGTAGTTGTACAGACACATGTCCTGCATAGCCGCCATGTAGGGGTAGCTGTGGTATGTGACTGCTGGACATGCCCGCACAAATGACCATGTCCCACAGGAGATGTGTTATGTGTGTACCACATGTGACGCGGCTGACAACAAGCTGTGATGTGTACGGCTGCCGGTGTACCTGTGTGACATTGTCTGTGATGGGTGCAAAGGCATATAGTATCGTATTGCATGCCCACAAGCCCCACATAAGTGCATAGCCTGAACATACAATACAAGGAGTGTGTGGGATGATAGCAACCCACAGGAGGAGATGGGTATGGACGGCAGCCCACAACCACATGTGTGTGTACGGTGTTCACGTCCACGACACATGAGCATCTGAGAGGCTAGTGTTACAGCTGTACAGGGTTGCATGCATATATGTTCAGCAACATCCCTGTGTGTCCCACCACTGGCCCGTGGACCGATGGACACCAACCAAATGTGCAGATATGAGATGTGCACAGCACATCACAGATGCCTACTGTAGAACAGGCTTACCGTGTAGACATGTGCACAGTAGGTCTGCGCCAGCTGCAGTCAAACATGTAATGTGCTGAACCACACCAATAGTCCAGGCCATGCCACAGATGGACGTGCATGCATCTGTGTATGTATGGCTGTGAATGTCTCCGCATAGCAATATAGCTGTGTCACCGCTAGAACAACAATATGAATGGGTTATATGTGTGAGGGGTGTGTCATACGCGTATGGTTTGATCGACGATACCATCACTGACCCTGCTATGTGAACATCCCTGTCCCCATACATGGATACCTATGCTGTGCCCAACACCACATTCACAGAGGGAGGGATGGCGGTGTGTAGTGCAGCAGCAGACATGGGGGTGGCAGCAGGCACTGGATGTACACATATGTGGTACCCACATCAGTGCAGGCAACCATCCATGTGCACGGGATAGCGTGTGTGTCCACATACAGCACTGTGTAGATCAATATCCCAGCACATAGCACCTGCCTGGGTTACAGTGTATGCATGGATGTGTGATACCTGCATGCACCAGACACACCCTCAGCAAGCAGCGTGCAGCATACCTTGCTTGAGGCCAGTGTCCACACCATGGCGATAGACATGTTGAATGTCCATATACACATAGCAATGACATATGGAATGGACAGCCACCCTGCCAATATCGTAAACCCCCAGGTGGATCACAACCCAGTGCCATGTATGTGGCATACCCTGCCATACCATGCAGACCTGCCCAGCAAGGCTGCATGAGCTATCACAGTCCTACATGGTGCAATGGACAAAAGGCACTCTCACTATCAACCATACACAGCAGTAATGTGGCGGTGATGCACCCTGTGGTGTCACAGGTGCTGTGTGATGCTCTGGACAATGTGGGTGTGTACATGCTATGCATGGCCTGTCCTGCTAATGTGTCATGGTTACACATTGCCCTATGTCTATCACATGTGCAACACAGGTGAGCTGTGGCAAGTTGTCCAACACCCGTACAGTGCTGTGTGGATGTACATGGCACAACACATGCATGTGCAGGTGTCCATGTGTATGTGTACAGTGCCACTGCTGATGTTCACAATGGCTACAGACGTGATGTGTACTGACATATACACAGCGTCCAGGTGAACATCAGCACCGACGTCACATGGGGACCTATGCCAGTGATATGGACACAGGTGCAGCCAGGTACACATGTCCACAGCTGGCTAACATCTACATGGTGCGTGTACAGTGTGATGGGGTGGCAAACAGATATGATGTGACAGCCACTGCTCAATGGTGTGAAGCCAACACATCGGCTGTGTCACTGCCACGATGCCTTCCACAGATTACTGTGCAGATGTCGTACTTGTCATAGCAATGTATTTCCAACAGTATGCCAGCACAGCAGTGTAAATGTGACCTGCCACCTTCATTATGTCTTACAGATAATGCCACGCTTCCGCTTCCCGCTTTCAGTCGACAGGAGGAGGAGGTGATCATCCCATACCTCCATACTAATCATGACGCCTTATTCAGTCATGTGCCACAGCAGGCACAGGAACGACAGGAGATGTGGGAGGAGATGTGCAGGAGGGTGAACAGCCTGGGCGGATACAACCGCACTTATCAGCAGATCCGCAGGCACTGCACAGACCTGATCCGGCATGCAAGACAGCGTGCGCTGCAATCGCCAGACAACAACGTGGGACAGGTGGTGGGCCACCAACCCAGCCCCCACTCACAGCCACGGAGGAGCTCCTGGCCAGTCTGGGGACACCCACGGAACAACACGCAGAAACCCATGCGTCCATCGTGGAGGTGGGTGTCTCCCAAACTATGAGCTTGGAGCTGCATGGTAAGTCAGGGATGCATGTTTGTATGATAAGTGACGTGGGGGTGGGTGTCATAGTACAACACATAATATAGCAATACATGCCAGGTATATGGCCACACAGGACGCATACTACAGTGTGCTATGTTGTGTTAGCAGACATGTGCATAGCACATGCTAACTCACAGATGCATGATGTGACATGCACACTGCTGACTGTGGCGATAGTAATGGATAATGTGTATACCTTTGTGTCATCCCTTTACAGGTACGTCTGGCGTGCAAACACAAGGGTCTGTTGCAGGTAAGTCTGTTGCTAGTCAAAGGCATGATATGGTGTATTGATATTCCCCATGTGTCCAGGCATGACATGCACACCTGTGTGTGCCCCAGTCACGGTATACAGGTTGCACCACCCGACACACACACCACCCATGTACAGTAGATACGACCGTTAGCGTGAGTGGCATGACACCACACGACCTATTGGTGTGTTACGTGCATTCAGCTATGCATACAATGGTGTAGGTGTTCCACAATGGCTGCATGTGTAGTATGCATCGGTATGCCTCTGCAGTATGCACACAGTACCACATAGTGAGCTGTGATCTTGCCAGAGCACAGGTGTTACCAATGTGACCTATGCCCCTGCATCGGTGCACACGCAGACATGGCACATGCCATGTCCCATTCACGTGGATGTCTGGCTGCAACAGTTTCACACCATGACATGACCTATGCATGACATAGCAGACATCCACACTGTCTGCATATCTGTAGGGAATGTGACACCTTACACTAGTATGGTTGTATGTCACATGGGCCACCACAGGGCCATGTGCACGATGTCCACCACACACAATTGTCAATGACCCAGACAGACAAGGCCATGGTCGATACCTACAGGCATGTTGCCACACAGTACATCCACAGTGGGTAGTCACCGTTGCACCCTGTACACACATAGTGGGCTCATCACTGTAGTGGCCCCTGGACATCCGATGTAGTACACCACTGACATGGAATGCCTCTCCACAGCTACTACAGGTGCCTCCAATATCCACCACATACGTGCTGCTGAGCGGATGAACCGACTTACAGACATGGCAATGTAATGCGCCCAGGTCACGCATCACACAGAAACATAACTGTGTCCTGCTACTGTGCAGTGGCACAGTGCCCGCACTCCACACTGTACAGCTATGTACACAGCTCACACCAACCGCACCTGCACAGACATCCCTGTTACCCATACATTGTATCTGTAGACTGTACACATAACACTGCACCATGACAGCCATTGTGATGTGCTGCATGCAGTGGGACACCATCGTCACATGTCCACATGATACCACACATGTATGCGGTGTACATGATATAGTGTCGGCAGACATGTGTACTGTCAACACACCCGTGGCCACACGGTGTATCACGGCAATGCATGCAAACTACCATGAATGTGTGTACTGCATGCCTACTAAAAGACACCTGCCTGTTGTACTGTTCCCACCAGGGCAGTGTGCATACTGCCACTAGGAATGTCAGGTCTACATTCACTGGTCTGTGGTGTGTGAATGCTGCATGCCACCTGCATTATCACATGCATGATGTCTGTGTGTGTCTGTGTGTGTGTGTGTGTGTGTGTGTGTGTGTGTGTGTGTGTGTGTGTGTGTGTGTGTGTGTATTGTAACTGACAGTATGCCTTTGTATTGACAGGTGCTGTAGGTGAGTTCCCCTCCTGCGGTCCAGCTGATGCTAGTGTCCCCACAGATACTAGTGGTGATGACCATGTGCATGAGGCACAGGCAGGGTCGTCACAGGCACACACTGTGCCATTGGAGAACATCACACTTACGTCCCCTTCATCCCTGAACACGGTTCGGATGCCGACACATACCCCAACACCGTTGCCCATAGATGACGGTCAGTCAGCATCTGTTGGCACCGAGCAGGAATGTGTGGTGGCTGCAGAAGGTGTGGGTACACACGATGTTGCCAGTGTAATGACTGGTGCGGTGCCATGCAGGCATGTGGCAGGTGCTGCTCGTAGGGGGAGCACCGCTAGACATACACCTGCCGTACAGAGTGCAGCAGCTGGTATAACCAGACACATTTTCCAGACTGTAATGGCGGCGCAGGCACGTGCCGAACGGCAGAACCAGGAAGGGCAGAGGCTGCAGAGGTCTGCAATCCATTCCTTGAATGACAACATCCAGGCATTGACGAGTGCCCAACAGCATCTTGCCGATGTTCTGGATAGGAGATTGGGTGAGATGGCTGGTATCCTTGACCGAGGCATGGCCATCCTTGAGCGTGGGCTGTCCATGCAGGAACACCAGGTAGGGGTGAGGCATAGGGCACGTGGGCGTAGGCCAGCAACACCACTTGGTGCAGGTCAGCGTGTGCCTGCCACCTCCCATGCCCACCCACCCAATGCTGGTAGCAGCAGCAGTGCAGCTGCTACTACACCGACCACACCAGGACAGAGCAAGCCACGTGGACGTGGCCCTGGACGGCCCCGGCGTGGGCACGTTTCCAGCGGACATGTGACATCGGAGAGTGGACTGTCTGTACCTACACCCGGTCGTGCCCGTGCAACCCCAGGCAGGCACAGGTCACGTCGCGGCAGGCCGACACAGTGAGCCGTAACACCTGCGCTGTACAGTCTGGGGCTGCCAAGCATACCCCGTGTAGGCATCACAGATGACTGAACTGTGTACACACAAACCCACACACAGCAAACACGACTGTAGGGCTCCACCACACCCACATGCAATGTACACAGACATGCCCAGTCAATGCACAGGCCCTTACACACACACATGATGTCATCCATTGGTACAGCCTATGCCTGTGGCACACATATCACCCTGTGCATATGATGAAGTCTCTGCCGCATAACTGTGAGCTACACCATCAGTGCATGGTTATGCAAACATATTCTGATGCACAGGGTGGACAAGATAGTGAGAGGTGTATGTGATACCTGTGTCCGCATAGTACATGATGTGTATGTTGTGGTGTGTGTGTATGGCTGGTGACAGGTGTGTATGTGATGTGGGTTGTGCACTGACATCATGCAGCAGACATACCATGCAGGACAGGTGCAGCATTCATTGATCTGTGTACACAGTATGTGTGGTGGCTACATGTGTAGCACCATGTTGGTTCAGTTAACCCGTATGACAATGATGGTGTACTTGCATGTGCCTACTGTGAGCACTGTAATTAGTTCCCCACGCGTAGTCGTGGGGTACCCACAGGCATGTCTGGCAACATCAGCATAGCACAGGTACCGCTTTTCGGCATGGACCCCTACATAGGAACATAGGCGCACATGTACATAACAGGGTATGTGCCCTACGACATGTGTGGACCTAGCATGACTGTGTGTGGCTGCTAACACCCCTCAGGATGGGGATGCCACATCCATCAGTCCCCAGTCCCTCGTCCAGCACTGACACACACAGGATGCCTGGCGCATAACTATATCCACACATCCACACGTCATTATTACTCCTGGACGAAGGCAGTCAGTGCCTTTCCTTCACATGGGCTGGCACTCCTCTACGTGTTGTAGGGGGTCTCCGGCCGTTGACCCTGTTCCCCCAGCACGTCACACTCATCTTTGTGGTGATGTGTGTGACAGTCGCTTCTGTGCCCGTGTTTGCCTGGAGCCTAGGAAGTGGAATATGCCCATGTCACCCAGGTCAGACATGGCCGTGTATGCCAGGCACAGATCACCACAGAGCAGATGTGCTGTGAAGGTTTACAGCCAGAGTCCCCTTGGTCGTGCAGCTTGTGACACATGTCCTAGCACCATCATCCCCACCTTGTGTAACGTTTGCGGTCCTTCCGAGTGCTGCAGGCGTCAGGTTAGCTACAGGCCAGATGTGCCAATGTACGCAGTCATTGCTCTGGTGTGTGATGTGTACAGGGGTACAATGAACACCCCTGATGTCGATGCGATTCCTTCCAGACCAGGAGGCCACAGTGGAATGTCTTCACACCCACATTGCCATTGTGTGTGTTGACAGATGTTAATGACAGGTGTCGTAGCCATTTCCATGAACATGTCCACCATCTGGAATGGCTTACCACCTACATGTGACATTGGGCCGAACATGTCCTTCACACTGGGTAGGTCTGCAGCTTCTCTGGCATGTAGTAGCAGGCCATGGCTCTGGCACCAGTTATCCATGTCTATGACACCCTAGGTGGGTGTCCGTGTCACATGGGGTGTTGGGTATGGTGGCCGGTGCGTAGTCATCTGCATACCTTGTCTGCCACAATCCCCCTATGATTGCATGCACATTGGAAGGTCGAATGCCATATGGCAGGGGGCCCAGGACTGAGCCCTGTGGGCCTCCACTGGAGACCAGATATGAGTGTGACAAGGCACCAGGAACACCAACCCTGTGTGGTGTGACCTCCAACCTTTCTGAGAAGCATCGGGTGACATATGTCCCCACATGTATGCTGGCGAGCCTTTCCATGAGTCCCATGTGTAGTGTGCTCTGAACGCTCCCACCAGGTCATGGTACTGTGTGCAAACCCACGTATCCCCATCAATGGCCTTGGTGACCACTCCAGACAGGACGAGCAGGTACGGGAGGCAGGATCTGCCCTTGACTATGTTGTTGTGGGTATGTTCCGGTATTGGCTGTACACCGCTGTCTGTATCCATGGGCACCTGTATGGACCTCCCCACAGCTTTGCAGACAAGGCTTGTCAAGCGGAAAGGGTGTGGCTGTCTACAGTCCATAAGAGCACTACCCTGGCATAGTGGGACCACAGATGCCATATGCCATCCATTGGGGACATAGCCCATAGTAAGGCTAACATGACACAGTGGCCGCATGTGTGGGCCGAGGCCCTCAATGAGGATGGGTAGCACACAGCCAGGGACACCATCAGTGCCCATTGGTGCTGTGTCAACCGCCATAGAGATATGGGATCACTCCAGGCCATATGAGATGTTTGGGAGGCTACACTCTGGTGGGATGGATATGTCCCCTCTTGGGGGGGGGGATGTATGCATGGAACATGTCCGCTGGTTTGCAGACAATGTCTGTGGGTGCAGTGACCGTTGTACCATTCTCGACCATTTCCAGCCAAGTCTGTGTGCCCCCAACCATGTCCTTACCACAGTTAAGGAAGGCCCTATGGTTGTCTCATGTGCCCTCTGCAGTACCACTCCCACAAGCCGTGGATGATTGTATGTGTGGCCGTATGGTGACGCCGGTATGAATGGGAGATGGTTTCCCTGGTATTGACATTGCTCTGTCATGTATTAGCTCCAACTGTTGATGTACAGCTAGTCAGTGGCTGGGGTCCACCACACCATGTGCCTACCTGTGGTGGACAAGGTCCTGATGTTATCATGTTTGCCTGTTGCAGACATGCATGTGTGTGCTCAGAGAATGCATTCGTTAGGCGGTTGCCGGTCTGGCCTGAGTTCAACACTGGCATGGAGGACTTGTAGGGTACCACACCGGTCGCATGATGTGTGTGGTTTGTTGTGGAGAGGTCATCACTTAGGTCCCCCATGCCGGTGTTGGTTACAGGATGTGGATGACCAGTGGATCCACTATACGGTCTGGCATCACCATTGAGGGCTGTACATCCTGTGTGGGGCATATCCTCACCATGTGTGATGGGCAGAACTGTCAGACATCCCCCCCAGTATGTATGGTGCATGGCTGTTTAACACTGGCCAGGTGTGAGAACACCTGTGACCGGTGGCGTAGTGTGTTGTGCCATGGCTAATGTTCCCAGTCTATGTATGGGTGGTTCATGTCACCCAATACGGTGCTGTTGTGAGAGCATGCCCACTCACCAGTGTCCTCAGGACATCTGTGCAGGTAGCCTGTGTTTGGGAGGGTTGTCTGTAGCATGCAACAAACTGTAGGCCAGTCCTACACATGGTTAATTACACCTAGATATTCCCCGCTGCAACGGCCATGTCTGTGGCATGGCCGGGTTGCTGTTGTGTGGCTGGACACACACGACGGTCCACATTCCGCCACCCATGCCGTCGCACCATGTGTATGCATGTCTGCTCTTTGCCGACTCTAAGTGTCTGAGCATGCCCAGTAGGCAGCTGTGTAGATAGACACACAGCACAGTGCACACCGCGGCCGACTGCAGTTATACCCCGGGTGCATGCCTGTATCCCCTTCGCAACGGCCACGTCTGTGGCATGGCCAGGTTTCTGTTGTGTGGCTGGACACACACGACGGTCCACATTCCGCCACCCATGCCGTCGCACCATGTGTATGCATGTCTGCTCTGTGCCGAGTCTAAGTGTCTGAGCATGCCCAGTAGGCAGTGATGTACTGATCAGTAGTTACTTGGTATTCCCGACTGCAGCACTAACGTGTTACTGTACGGCGACCTTGGGATGGTAACAGGCTGCGTGACTGCGCACTCTGACCTAACTCCCAATCGGGCGCATTGCCTCTGCAAATGATACCACCCACGTAGGGGTATGCCTCCTGACAGCGCTCTGCTCAGTAAACTCGGTAGCGCATTCTGTAAATGCTTCATACTGTAGTGTGTTCATGTAGATAGGCGTAGGTTCGTCTTCCGTGTGTGTGTGTGTGTGTGTGTGTGTCTCTGTGTGTGTGTGTGTTTCCAGCTGCCTCTGCGAATTAACATGCTTTTAGGCACTCCGCAACACAAATCTTGGCTATTGCCAACTATTGTCTTGCGGGTGATGTCACCAGCCTACAAGTATGCCTCTGACAGCACTCACTTCAGTAAACTCGGTAGCGCGTTCTGTAAATGCTTCATACTGTAGTAAGTTCATGTAGATAGGCGTAGGTTCGTCTCCCATCCCTTCCGTGTGTGTGTGTGTGTGTGTTTCCAGCTGCCTCTGCGAATTAACATGCTTTTAGGTGCTCCGCAACACAAATCTTGGCTATTGCCAACTATTGTCTTGCGGGTGATGTCACCAGCCTACAAGTATGCCTCTGACAGCGCTCACTTCAGTAAACTCGGTAGCGCGTTCTGTAAATGCTTCATACTGTAGTAAGTTCATGTAGATAGGCGTAGGTTCGTCTCCCGTCCCTTCCGTGTGTGTGTGTGTGTGTGTGTGTTTCCAGCTGCCTCTGCGAATGAACATGCTTTTAGACGCTCCGCAACACATACCTTGGCTATTGCCAACTATTGTCTTGCGGGTGATGTCACCAGCCTACAAGTATGCCTCTGACAGCGCTCTGTTCAGTAAACTCGGTAGCGCGTTCTGTAAATGCTTCATACTGTAGTGAGTTCATGTAGATAGGCGTACGTTCGTCTCCCGTCCCTTCCGCGTGTGTGTGTTTCCAGCTGCCTCTGTGAATGAACATGCTTTTAGACGCTCCGCAACACATATCTTGGCTATTGCCAACTATTGTCTTGCGGGTGACGTCACCAGCCTACAAGTATGCCTCTGACATCGCTCTCTTCAGTAAACTCGGTAGCGCGTTCTGTAAATGCTTCATACTATAGTAAGTTCATGTAGATAGGCGTAGGTTCGTCTCCCGTCCCTTCCGTGTGTGTGTGTGTGTGTGTGTGTGTGTGTGTGTTTCCAGCTGCCTCTGCGAATGAACATGCTTTTAGATGCTCCGCAACACATACCTTGGCTATTGCCAACTATTGTCTTGTGGGTGATGTCACCAGCCTACAAGTATGCCTCTGACAGCGCTCACTTCAGTAAACTCGGTAGCGCGTTCTGTAAATGCTTCATACTGTAGTAAGTTCATGTAGATAGGCGTAGGTTCATCTCCCGTCCCTTCTGTGTGTGTGTGTGTGTGTGTGTGTGTGTGTGTGTGTTTCCAGCTGCCTCTGCGAATTAACATGCTTTTAGGCGCTCCGCAACACAAATCTTGGCTATTGCCAACTATTGTCTTGCGGGTGATGTCACCAGCCTACAAGTATGCCTCTGACAGTGCTCACTTCAGTAAACTCGGTAGCGTTCTGTAAATGCTTCATACTGTAGTAAGTTCATGTAGATAGGCGTAGGTTCGTCTCCCGTCCCTTCCGTGTGTGTGTGTGTGTGTGTGTGTGTTTCCAGCTGCCTCTGCGAATGAACATGCTTTTAGACGCTCCGCAACACATACCTTGGCTATTGCCAACTATTGTCTTGCGGGTGATGTCACCAGCCTACAAGTATGCCTCTGACAGCGCTCTCTTCAGTAAACTCGGTAGCGCGTTCTGTAAATGCTTCATACTGTAGTGAGTTCATGTAGATAGGCGTAAGTTCGTCTCCCGTCCCTTCCGCGTGTGTGTGTGTGTGTTTCCAGCTGCCTCTGCGAATGAACATGCTTTTAGACGCTCCGCAACACATACCTTGGCTATTGCCAACTATTGTCTTGCGGGTGACGTCGCCAGCCTACAAGTATGCCTCTGACATCGCTCTCTTCAGTAAACTCGGTAGCGCGTTCTGTAAATGCTTCATACTGTAGTAAGTTCATGTAGATAGGCGTAGGTTCGTCTCCCGTCCCTTCCCTGTGTGTGTGTGTGTTTCCAGCTGCCTCTGTGAATGAACATGCTTTTAGACGCTCCGCAACACATACCTTGGCTATTGCCAACTATTGTCTTGCGGGTGATGTCACCAGCCTACAAGTATGCCTCTGACAGCGCTCTGTTCAGTAAACTCGGTAGCGTGTTCTGTAAATGCTTCATACTGTAGTGAGTTCATGTAGATAGGCGTAAGTTCGTCTCCCGTCCCTTCCGCGTGTGTGTGTGTGTTTCCAGCTGCCTCTGCAAATGAACATGCTTTTAGACGCTCCGCAACACATACCTTGGCTATTGCCAACTATTGTCTTGCGGGTGATGTCACCAGCCTCCAAGTATGCCTTTCACCGCTCCCTGTTCAGTAAACTCGGTAGCACGTTCTGTAAATGCTTCATACTGTAGTGAGTTCATGTAAATAGGCGTAGGTTCGTCTCCTGTCCCTTCCGTGTGTGTGTGTTTCCGTTGCTTTCGCAACTTCTTCTGAAAAAGCAAATTCTTAAACTGTTCACAATCAACAATGTGATATTTAAAATCTTGTTAAGACTCACATTGTTGATTGTGAACATTCTTAGACTTTGCTTTTTTCTGCAGACGTGGAAACAACGAAAACGTTGCATGTTTTAATAAACTGTTTAAATGTTACGAAGACTTGTGTTGTGTCGAACTACGGGGACTATTCTTGCCGCAGGTTGCTGGTTTGTTTGTGTTTCATAGTACAATATCATGTAATACGTGTGTTCATAGTATGCTTTCTGTGATGTTGACGTGTGTGTTTCGTTAGCAGTGCGTCTGTGCTTTCTATGCTGTGGCTACATGTTCATTGTTCACATAAAAAGTGACAAATGGAAGTGTAAGGGTGGACATTTAAAGCTTGGATACTTCCATGTTATGTGTAAGTCTCACGGGGCCTACAGGTGATAGCGCATACATGTCTATGAAGTACCTTTGGATACCATATGCGACGTGTCGTGGACGAAATGTTTAAGTTGACTGTTCCATCTACCTATGTGTGACATGGTTTGTGGCCATAGGGTGCCAGCAAGTCTTTCCTGTTCATTGGGTGTTTGCCATGGTCTATTGACATCAATCCTATTAATTCACCGAAGGATGTCTTTCATTGGTGGGAACGCCATAGTTTGACCATCGTATGTCATTCCCAGCAGACGTTGAGATTGTGCCATTGGTATGTTTACACAGGTCACCCATCTGTTCCACTGTATGGAAGTGTGTGATCCCCATTGATGTGCTGGCAGATTGAGTGCTATGTACGCCGGTATCTGCCCAGCGGTCTGGCTTTGTATGGGGAGTGTCTACTGTAGTCCCTATCTGTATTTCCTGGGTTATGCCTTGCAACAGCTGTGGGATTCCCCCAGGTTTGCAGCTATGGGTGCCATCTTGGCCGTACGTTTGTCCATCCATGGGAACTGCCTACTGGACACTAGTATAGGGCTGTAAACATTTCACAGCTGCATTCTCCATTTCCGGTGGATGATCGGCATTATTATTGCGGAGTAACGCATATGCCATGGCCACGTCCCGGGCGGGACAACGAATCATGTGCCAATCCACACCGACACCTATTTTGCATACCCACCATCCCATGTCTGCAACCCTCGACAGTACCCCTTGCACACCCTTCATGTGTGCGGAAATGGGATGTGAACGCACGTGTATGGACGCAGCAGCCTGGGGAGTCCTATTCATATGTCCTGCATTTCATGGACGGTTGTCATCACCCTTGAAGACGCTTGTGGTGCATATATCTACCTGTGCCGTAGTCACGGCTGTCACCTCTTCTGGTTCACACTATGCTGCCCACACTTACTTAAGGAGAAATTTTGGGTCCTGCAATGGACACCGATGTGCATATGTAAAGTGTAGAACATGTTGGACTGTGTCCATTCGCCAGTGGGTTTGACTGCGCCGTATGTTCCCCAGTCCCGGATGTCTGTCTGCCTACCCATATTATGTAGTGCTACTGAACCCGTGTCCTTCCACAATTTACCCATATGGTGTTACTGTAGTACTGCAGGTTGGCAACTGCTTTAAGTAATCCTCAGAGGTACCATTGTGAACTATCCGCCACTGTATTGTCATTATAACACAGCCGGTACATGTAGAACCTATTTATTCATGACAGTATGTTATTTATGTGTGGGAACGCCATATTTTAACCATAGTATGACCTTCCTAGTTGACGTTGTTGGTGTGCCATTAATATGTGTTCCACAGGTCGCCCGTATGTTCCGCCGAGTGGAAGCGGGTGATCCCCACATACTTGCTAGCACCTTGGCTGCTGTGTGCCGGGATTCACGGCAGGATGGATGTCTACGGGTGTGTCTACTGTTGTTTCCATCTGTATTTCCTGTGTTATGCCTTACTACGGCTGTGTGATTGCACCAGGCTTGCTATTATGGGTGCCATCTTGTCCGAACGTTTGTCCATCCTTGGGAAATGCCTACTGGACACTGGTGTAGGGCTGTACCCATTTCACAGCTGCATGTAGCATTCTCCGGTGGATGATTGTCAGTATTGGTGGGTGGTAAGGCATGTTCTGTACCCACATCCCTCCCACGGGGCGGGACAATGGATCATCTGCCAATCATCTCCAACACCCATTTCTGCATACCCACGATCCCATGGCTGCAACCCTCGACAGTACCCATAGCAAATCCTCCATGTGTGCTGGAATGGGATGTGGACGCACATCTGTGGACTCGACAATCTGTGGATTTCTGTGCATATGTCCCGCATTTCATGGACAGTTGTCATCAACCTTGAACACGCTGGCGGTGCATATATGTAGCTGTGCCGTAGTTACGGCTGTAGTTCATCTTGGTCTTCCGCTTGCACCCAGTTGGCGTTGCAAAAGGAGAAATTTTGGGTCCTACAATGGACACAAATGTGCATATGTAAAATGTAGAAAATGTTGGGCTGTGTCCATCTGGCCAGTGGTTGTGACCGCTGCTGTATGTTCCCCACTCGCGGATGTCTGTTTGACTACATATATTATGTTGTGCTACAAAACCCATGTTCTACTACGATTAACCCAAATGGTATTGATGTAATGCTGCAGGTTGGCAAGTGCTTTAAGTAATCCTCAGAAGGCCCAGTAGGACATATACGCCACTGTATTGTCAATATAAAACAGACAGAACATGCATACCCTATTTATTCATTGAAGCATGTTCGTTATGCGGAACGCTAGTGTTGAAACATCGTATGACCTTCGTAGTTGAGGTTGTTAGTATGCCATTAGTATGTGTTCCACAGGTCGCCCATTTGTTCCGCAGTATGGAAGCGAGTGATCCTCATGTTGTTGCTGGCAGATCGAGTGCTGTACGCCGGTATTCGCACGGCGGTCTGACTTTGTATGGGGAGTGTCTACTGTAGTCCCTAATGTATTTCCTGTGTTATGCCTTACCGCAGCTGTGTAATTCCACCAGGTGTCCAGTTATAGGTGCCATCTTGGTCGTACACTTGTCCATCCATGGGAATTGCCTACTGGACACTGATGTAGGGCTGAACACATTTTACACCTGCTTTTAGCATTACCCAGTGGATGCTTTGCATCCTTAGTGGGGAGTAAGGCACGTGCTATACCCACAGCCCTCCCACGGGGCGGGACAACGGATTATCTGCCAAACAACACCGAGCCCCATTTTGCACACCCAGGATCCCATGGCTGCAAACCCCCACGGTACGCATTACACATCCTTCATGTGTGCGGGACTGGGATGTGGACGCACTTCTATGGACACGACAATCTGGGGATTTCTGTTCATATGTCCTGCATTTCATGGACAGGTATCATCAACCTTAAACACGCTGGTGGTGCATGTCTAGCTGTGCCGTAGTCACGGCTGACACTCTGTCTGGCCGATCTCAACGAGTCGAAGGTGTAAACGCAACTATTTTTGGAGTCCTACAATGGACACCGATGTGCATATGTAAAGTGTAGAACGTGTTGGACTGTCACCATCTGGCCAGTGGTTTTGACTGCCACTGTATGTTCCCCAATCGTGGATGTCTGCTTGACTACCCATATTATGTATTACTTGGCCTATCTATATCCACGTGCCAGTAAGCGGAAATACAGCAAACCTTGCGTCCTGCCCATCTTCATAAACGACATTATTGAACATATATCGGCCAAAACAGACAATGACAAAAACGATAGACTCCACAGTCAAACGATACTGAGCTCTTTCACCTACTAACATGGGGCATCGTCGGAGCACGAAATGCATTACATAGTTGTCCCTTATACACTTCCTTCAGAGTCAGTTTAAAGTCAAATAATCAATAAACCTGCTCATAGTTAAGTGGACAGTG
The DNA here is from genome assembly GCF_019279795.1 of Protopterus annectens. Classification (NCBI taxonomy): domain Eukaryota; kingdom Metazoa; phylum Chordata; order Ceratodontiformes; family Protopteridae; genus Protopterus; species Protopterus annectens. The sequence goes on from NC_056744.1 coordinate 844,491,503, forward strand.
CTGCAAGTCTTGATTATAACGTGACATATACAAATCAGTGTTGCATACATTACTTCATGGAAACAATAATACGGCACAGCAAAATAATGGGTATAGTTCCCCATACTAAAGGGGTGGCGTAAGCCACAAAACTATGGGCTAGGCTTGTAAATGCCCTTGGGCAGATAGCCTAGTATGAACCTATGAACCTATGAACCTATGACAACAATGTGTTAATATAAATACAATATTGGTCAATACAATCAGTATCTTGAAACATAGTTGATAATTGTTGTGAGTAAACCTTAGAATGTAGTGTGTTGATCAGGATATTTTATATCAATGTGTATAATTGTAGCATTACGATTCCAAAGCATGGAATCAGTAAGTACTATTTAAGCATATATTTTACAATTATGAATGTAAATGAGTGGAGGACACATCCTTAACCTTCCCTGCTTCCAGTGGATCACACACGCACACGCACACTCGCATTTCCTAATTGTGGGTTACGCGCAGGCGCACATGCATATCCGTATTCTGTTTATATATGTTTACTGGGTCTGTGTGGTTACGTGTTTTGTGTTAGTTGTGACTATTCCGGTAACATATGTCTGATCCGGTTGACGGACGTGTGCAGAACGCACTTACAACTTTATACATGTAACAGTCTTTGCAGCATGGACGCATTACGTACACGTTCACATCTATATGTTCCATAGTCATAATTCAAACGTGACTGCATTCACGTTTGCCAGTTACTGTGACCACTACACGTTAGCTGTTCGGTGTCATTAATATGCATACCCATGGTACTTAAGTACATTTACATATCCCCCCCCGCACTCACGCACGTCACAGGCATCCATTCTCCTGCTGAGAAAGGTGCGGTACTGCATGTTAAACATTCCTTATTCCCCCTTGCTCATGGCCCAGGATGCATATGTCGTGACCGCAGGGATGTTCAGATGACAGGTGCTTATATCCCCTACGCATACAGGCCTTCGATTGTCAGGGTGTTGCTGTGGTGCTTTGGGTTTGGTCTTGTCCGCCCAGTGTACGGAACTGCCCTGACTGTGTACGAATGTTAGATGAGTCACATGGGCACGTTTTGTCCGTGTCTATGGTACCATGTCACCCCCCCCAATTATTCATAACCGTGTGCGCCGATTGGCCGGTGTACCCGTTGTAGATCTTGTTATACTAATTGCACACGGTCTGGTCGAACGGACCTATTTCCATTACTAACCCTTGATATGTATGACCTGTGTCGCAATATTACATGGGTTTACCATTGCGTGACGGCTTTCACTGAGCCACAGACATGTCCGTTGCTTGGTTTGGGCCGGTTCCGCTGTGCTACACACATTTAACATGGCGGAACAGGTTGAACAGCTCAGCCACGGGGACATCGGGTTCTCCGTCGCTGTTTAGTATTGAATCGCTATGTGGAGTTTGTTTCACAAAGCGAGACAATGTCGACATTGGTAACGGACATCTCACGCAGTACGTCCGCACCGCTGGTGACGTATGTCTGCGTTACGGCGGACAGGCATTATGCTGTGCCATTATGTCTGGGAATATATGGTTTCTTGCCATAGATGATATGCCATACTAGCAATGACCTGCGTCTGGGTGTGGGTACTGCTGTATTACCCACGGAAGAGTGGCCTTAGGTTAAGTGGTGCCCTAGGCAGAAGTTGCCACCGCAACATCACCCGCTACCCCCCTCCTGGTCTACCTACACCAAACAAAGTCTGGAAAGGTGCCCCGAGTAGAGCAACGCCCTAGACGGCTGCCTACTTGGCCTATGCCTAAGCCGGCTATGTGTGTGGTCCCTCGGGCATCGGACTCGGGAATGCCACGTCTGCCGTGGGTATGTCCAGCATTACCCACATCCAGCCGTGGTGTATTGCCATGATGTTCCATGTGTACAGTGGTGCCGGTTACCATACATATGCCTTTCTCAAAAGCTGATTTCACACTTCTGAACACTACTGTGGTCTCCTTTAAGGCCCCTGAGCCAGTGGTGAACATCACTCAAACCGCTGAATCACGTACATATGCCTTCCACCAGCACCTACAGGACTGCATGGATCAGGCAATCCCATACAAAACTGAGACTCTTTGTACCACAGACAAGCATGCAGTCTGGTGGACCCCAGCCATGAACTAGCTCTACAACGACAGGAGGTAGATACTACAAGTTAAAGCGGAATACTTGTAAGGTAACACACCCTTGCTCATTATATGTGAAGAACTACAAGCTGTCATGAAATCATCCAGGGGACATTCAACAGAGAAATTAACAAGGACTCAACAGACATTCATAAGTCCTTCTTTAGCTATGTTGGACACCTGGGAGGACACTCCCAGATATGCTCAAACCGGGTTCGCAATGATGTGAAGATGACTGAACCTACACACATTGCCAGCATACTGGCTGACATGTTCAGTGCTAACATTTCCCCCCCTCCCTCCCACATGGAGAGTTATCTATACCTGAGACTTGTAGATCCTGGAACATCTGTAACACACAGGTGGGAAATGCTGTCTCCAAGGCAGTCAACACAGCATCCATGGGACCAGATGGTGTCCCAGCTGTGTACTCCATGAACTCTATGGGGAATTAAACCCACACTTAGGACAGCTGTTTAATCTTAGCCTCACCTCAGGATACGCATTCAGTAGTAGCACAAGGCGACTGTAGTCACACTTCACATAGATGGTGCCTCCACTGACCCTGGTTATTACCATCCCATTAGCTTGACAAGCCTTATCTGCAAAGCCATGGAGAGGGATCATAATGGAACTCATAGATAAAGACATAGGGACTCGCATACTTTGGATACAACCCAGTTTAGCTTGGTCAAAGTCAGATCATGCCTTTTACACGTGTTTGACTTTGTAGGATCAGTCACCAAGGCCATTGATGAGGGTAAAGCAGTCCATATAGCCTACCTCAACCTGGCAAAGGCCTTCGACACAATACCCCCCTCGGGTATCAGTGATAAACCCGTCATCTTGAACGTATATCCATACATCGCCATATGGGTTGCAAACTGGCTAAGTCACAGAACACACATGGTCATAGTTGCTGGCGTCATGTCATACTCACAGCCAGTCACAAGTGGTGTCCCATGGGGCTCAGTCCTGGGTCCACTATTTTTCAGCATCTACGTTTCCAAAGTACAAGCAAACACAGGGGGGTTATGGGTGACAATGTTTGCAGATGACTGCAAACTGGGTGCCATAGTCAGACACACATCTGACACAGATATCCTTCAGGAGTGCCTCACAGATGTGGATAAGTGGTGCCAGAGACATGGCCTACAGCTAAATGCCAGGAAATGCATAGTCATACCCTTCGGGAAGAACAAGGTTACCCCTAGCTACCATACTGAGCACAGAGGGAGTTACCAGGGATCTGGGGACCCGGGTTGTTGTTAACCGTTCGTTAGACACACACGTTGCTAACGTAGTTAGGTAGACCTTCCACATTGCCCACATCATCATGAAGGGATTCACATCTAGATCAGGGGAGGTCATTGTCCCCTTGTACTCATCACTCATTAGACCTATGATTGGGTACAATGCCCCGTTCAGAATGTATGTGACCCGACACCTGCAGCAGCTGGAAAGGCACCGACAGTTCATCGACAAACAGATGCAGGGTCTCAGGAATATGTGTTATACTGACCAACTGAAAGAATTCCAGATGTATACAGTTGCATACCACTTGCCCAGAGGTGACCTGTGCCTGGCATACAAGGCCATGTCAAACCCAGATCTGATGAGTATGCTTCACCTAAAGAAGTTAGATCCCTCAGAACCACAAGGGCAGGTGACGTACACCTTGACACTGTCATTAATAGAAAGTGTTGGTGGGACAGATTCATCACCCAGACACTCACTATGCTGTGGAACAACATCCCAGTACATGTGAGGGCAGTCACCTAGCTGGCCTTCTATTAGTATTTTGACATGGATGTCTGAATTGATTTATTTAAGTAACCTTCTAAATGAATATTTACATTACCACATTGTGAATCTTTACATTTCGTTGGTCTATTTTACATTAGTCATAATCATACGGTTTATCTGTGTATATTATGGTTCATTTATATTACTAGGTGTCTGCAGTTCTTTTAATATATTGGCACAGTCCGTAGAACATATATATGTAGCTTACACAGTCAGACATTTGGAAAACATTATGTTGGTTCATCTTTCATATATATACATATATTTCTATTTCTCTATGAAGAATGTACCTTCGAAGCAATGTCTGATGTCCTCACTGTGTGGAATCTGTAACCCAAGTAAAGTTTGTTTGCTTGTTTGCCTTTAAGGCATGTAATTAATACCTAGCACATCTAATTTACTGACCAATTAAGGGTTTTACATGTAGTAGGTTGGACTGCATTGTATGTATTCTGAATAAGTCTGCTTATGAAGCAGACAATAAGAGCTTCAATAAACTATGGTGACTGCATTTAATTCCTGGTGTGCTCTGAGTGGTCACTGACGGTGTCTACAGTACCTCGTCTTTGCTTTGGGCTTCATCGGCTGGTTGTCTGTGTTTGTTGTATGGGGAATGTCAAGTGTAGTCCCTATGTGTATTACTTGTGTAATGCCTTACTACGGCAGTGTAATTCCACCGGGTTTGCAGTTATGGGTGCCATCTTAGTCATACGCTTGTCCATCCATGTGAATTGCCTACTGGACACTGGTATACGGCTGTACACATTTCACACCTGCATTTTGCAGTCTCCGGTAGATGGTTTGCATTATTAGCGGAGAGTAAGGCAGGTGCTATGCACACATCCTCCCACGGGCGGGACAAATGATTGCCTGCGAAACAACACCGAGGCCAGATTCTACATACCCAGACTCCCTTGACTGCAACAGTCGACAGTACCCATTACACATCCTTCATGTGTGCGGGACTGTGATGTGGACGCAGTTCTATGGACCCGCACCCTGGGTATTTCTGTGCATGTGTGCTGCATTTCATGGACAGCTATCATCAACATTGAACACGCTTGCGGTGCATATGTGTACCTGTGACGTGGTGACGACAATGAGATCACGTGAGTAATGCAGGAAGCTAGCAGGCATTCCATGAATGGAATTTTTGGGTCCTACAATGGACACCGATGTGCATATGTCAAGTTAGATGTTGCTGGACTGTGTCCACCTGCCCAGTGCTTTTCACTGCTGGTGTATGTTCCCCAATCGCGGATGTCTGTTTCACTACCCAGTCTACATGGTGCTACATAACCAGGTGATTTAGTACTGTGAACAAATGACATACATCCAAAGATGCTGGTTAGCAACTGCTTCATATAAACCTCAGACATCCTAATGGGACATATCCGTCACCGTATTTCCAATATAACACCACCGGAACATGTTGATTACCTATGTTTTCATTTAACCATGTTGTCTTTATAGGTGGGAATGCCATAGTTTACATATCCTACTTGACGTTGTGTGTGCCATTAGTATGTGTTCCACAGGTCGCACATCTGTTCCGCTGTATGGTAGCGGGTGCTCCTCATTCTGTTGCTGGCAGATTGAGTGCTGTGTACGCCGGTGTTGGCACGACGGTCCGGCTTTGTATGTGGAATGTCAACTGTAGTCCCTATGTGTATTTCCTGTGTTATGCCTTACCGCGGCTGTGTAATTTACCCGGGTTTGCAGTTGTGGGTGCCATCTTGGCCATACGGTTGTCCATCCATGACAATTGCCTACTGGACACTAGTATAGGGCTGTACACATTTCACACCTGCATTTAGCATTCTCCGGTGGATGGTTTGCATTATTAGCGGAGAGTAAGGCAGGTGCTATGCACACATCCCTCCCACGGGGCGGGACAAAGGATTGCCTGTGAAACAACACCGAGCCCAGAGTCTACATACCCAGAATCCCTTGACTGCAACAATCGACAGTACCCATTACACATCCTTCATGTGTGCGGGACTGTGATGTGGACGCAGTTCTATGGACCCGGTACCCTGGGTATTTCTGTGCATCTGTGCTGCATTACATGGACAGCTATCAGCAACATTAAACACGCTTGCGGTGCATATGTGTACCTGTGACGACAATGAGTTCAGGTACGCATTGAAATAAGACATCATTCTGTTCTTTCCACAATTTTTGGGTCCTACAATGGACACCACTGTGCATATGTAAAGTGTAGAGCTTGTCGGACTGTGTCCTTGTGAGCAGTGGGTTTCACTGATGCTGTGTGTTCAGCAATCGCGGATGTCTGCTTGACTACCCATACTGTGTAGTGCTACAGGAACCATGTCTTCCGACACCAGAACCCAATGGTGTACATCCAATGTTGCAGGTTAGCAACCACTTTCATACCCAGGGGTCACGATTGGGAGGTATTGCCACTTTATTATCAGAACAACACCTCCAGACTGTGTACATCACGGGAACTTTAGGCCAGTCTTACCGGCCATTTGCAATTGTAATTAGCACACGTGTCAATACATGTATGATAAGACATATTATCATGCAGAAGTTAATCTATGTTATTTGGACATTGGCTTCTGCTATTGGCATCCGTTGCTGTGAGTGCTGCCAGTTACCATGCACATTGCTTGCTCAGAGGCAGACTACACAATTCTGCACACTACTGTGGTCTCCTTTAAGGACCCTGAGCCAGTGGTCGACAGTACTGCAGCCACTGCATCAATCACATTTGCCATCTACCAGTACCTACAGGACTGCATGAACCAGGCATTCACTTACCCAACTGTGGTTCATTGTACCAATGCCAAGCATCCAGTGTGGTGTACCCCAGCCATACACAGGATGTACAACACGAGGAGGTGGCTACTACAAGGTGGAGCAGACACCTTGTGAGGTATGAAACCCTTGGTCATCATATGTGTAGAGTTACACACTGTCGTGCCATGGTCCAGGGCACATTCCACAGATATACCTACATGGACCTGGCTGACAATCATACCACCTTCAGTTGCTATGCTCAACACCTGGGAGGTCACTCCCACATATGCTCTGACTGGGTTCACAAAGAGGTGGAGTTTACTCAACATACACACATTGCCAACAAACAGGCTGACAAGTCCAGTAAGGACATCTCCACACCCTCCCCCACACATGAGGAGATGTCTGTACCAGCGGTTTGTGGTCACCAAATGTTCTGTGACACACAGGTGGGACATGCTCTCTCCAGGGTAGTGGACATAGCATCCATGAGACCAGCTGGTGACCCCACTGTGTACTCCACTATCTCATTGAGGTATTAGACCCACAGTTAGGACAGCTATTTCTTTGTAGCCTCACCTCAGGTAAGGTACCCAGGTTGTGTCGCATGGCAACTGTAGTCCCATGTCACAGGGCCAATGCCTCCACTGAGCCTGGTTATTACTGTCCCATTACCATGAGGAGACCTATCTGCAAAGACATGGGGAGGGATCATACTGCGGCTCGTATATGACTGCATAGGGGACATACATACTTTGCATCCAACACGGTTTGTCTTGTTCAGGGGCGGTTCATGCCTTTAAAGCATGGGTGACATTTTCGGGACAGTCACCGAGGCCATTGAGGGGGGTGTTGCAGTCCATACAGCCTACCTTGACCTGGCAAAGGCCTTCATCACATTACCCCCCTCAAGTATCGTTGATAAACCCATTGGCTGTGATGTGAACATGTACATCACAGAATGTGTTGGAAACTGTCTATGTGACACAACCCACACGGTCATAGTTGCTGGCAGCATGTCAGACCTACTGCTGTCGCAAGTGGTGTCCCATGGGGCCCTTCCGTGGGTCCACTCCTGTCATACATCTACATTTCCACGGTACAGGCACACACAGGGGTTTTGTGGGCAACATTGTTTGTAGATGACTGCAAAACAGGTGCCATAGTGGGACGGACATCTGACACAGATATCCTTCGAAGGGGCCTCCCAGATATGCATATCTGCTGTCAGGGACATGTCCCACAGCTAAATGCTAAGTAATGCAACATCATACCTGTGGAGAACTACTAGGTCACCCCTGTCCAGCATATAGGTGGCTGTCCACTCAGCACAGGGGTGATTACCAGGGATCAGGGGACAGAGTTTGCCAGTCACCATTCATTCAACATACACGTTGCTATCGTGGTTGTGTGGGACTTCTACATTGCCCACCTGTTTGTGCAGGGATTCACATCTACATCAGGCTAGGTCATTGTCTCCTTGTACCCATTACGTGTTACACCTATGATTTACTACATTGCCCCATTCAGACTGTATCTGACCATACACCTACAGCAGCTGGGAAGCCCTCATAGGTTAATTGTTGTACAGATGCAGGATGACATCATTTTGTGTAATGCTGCCCCACTTGTAGGACCCCTGCCACATTACGTCACATACCTGCTGTTTAGTGTTGACCTGTGCCTGACATACAAGGCCATGTCAACCCATATGTCATGTGTATGCTTCACCTACTGTATCTGCATCCCTCAGAACCACTAGGGCAGGTGACATTTACCTTGTCACGGTCATTAATGGGATGTGTTGGAGTGACACATATATCACCCAGACACTCATAATGCTGTGGATCTACATCATAGTACATGTGAGACAGAGATCCTTCCTAGCCTTGTTCGCGGGTGTGTTGTCCATTGGATGGAGAATTGCAGGTACAGGCCAGGGATTACATAATTATCCCTGCTTGACGGAGGTACAGCACTATCATGGGTATTTTATCTGAAGCACAGAAGGTTGGCAAAGTCATCCTAACTATGGTGTAGTGTTATGGCTGAACCTGGGACGATGGCCTACCCTGTACCTATGGACATATGAACCTATATTCATAGTTTGTCACATTTACAATTGTCTATCCCCTATACTCTTTCTCCAGTGTATATTTCTGTGGCACATGATTGTCCTCTGTATTACATGCAGGTATGCTGTGTACAGTGCACATACGTCACAGTTGATGACAGTGTATCTGTGTCCCTAACACTGTGATACCGAGGACTACCACACATCCTTCACAACATTACATGCATATGTCCATTCTATTCTTCTTTGGCCTATGGGGGGTGTTAAGGCAAACATTACACAAGTCCCTGTTTGTGCATGCTTCATGTTGGTGTTTGACCAGGCTCCGTTGCAGTCATGTGTTGGACAGTAGTGTTTCTGTGTGTTTGCCATGTGTTTTTATTGCCGGTACATCTGTGGGAGGTGTGGTTGGCACATGTTCCTCTTTGCAGGGACACCCATCCTGGGGTTTGTGTCATGCATCTGCACTTGGCACGTGCCACATGTCCTGTACTATTCCCACAGTCGTGTATGCCTTCATGCACTACTACTGTGTGTTACTGGCTGTTTGTATGTGGTACACATGGACATTGTGATGGTTGGCTTGACCTATTCCCATGCTAGACTGTACACATCTGTCAATTAAGTTGTTTAAATCAAACTGTAACACTCATTCGTATTTTCAAACTGACAGTCAATAACACAGGAAGCTGAGATTAATAACGTTTTACTACTGTGCAGCAGGAGGCAAAGAACTATGCAGTAAATGTTTAGACATTTGTTTTACTCTATACATGTTACAGCTGTATGAACATTGGGTATACTATCATCTTTTGCACACATTAATGATGTGGTCAGTCACAAGGCATTTACATCGCTAGAGTCCACAACGTTGTATTCCTACAACAGTGCTCAGGTAATGCTTATTAAATGTTTTCCCATGAGAATAACACAGCCTTGCAAGGCACCTTGTCAATTACAGTGTCCTTCTGTGATTGTAGCTGTTTCAAGGACCCTAGACTGTTCCGATACTGTAGTTGGTTAATTTCTTAATACGTTGCTTTGTCTCTCTGGTAAGGAGTTGTACTGTTATCTTCGATAGAGCTCACAAGGCCATTCTCCTCAGGGGAAGGGGTGATGTTATGCATGTACATACATTTATTGTTCTGTAACCCAGCAGATAATTAATGCTGACAGACATAAGCCTGCTGTACTGGTTACTGCCAGGATCAGAATTCCATCACACTACAGCTTAGCTTCACCAATTACATGCAGGCTTAGTTCTACTGCCATACTGTACGGTACAATTCAATGCATTATCTAGTATTTCGAGTCTCAACTGGCACTTCATATGTGTTTCTATATATATTTTGAACAACATCCATCCGCCATATGCATGTTGTTCCGCCCTTTACCTTGACCGTGTGTATTTGGCCGTCCGCAACGCTACTCTCCACATGTGATGTCCCACCTTCCCTTCTTTGCCTGTAGCACCCTGTTAGGAAGTCCTGTTTGGTGGGCACGTGTTCCGCTATATGTGATCGACTTCACTGCATAGCTAATCATCGATGCGGTGGTTCAACAACCCGACTTGTCCACATGTGTACAGTTATGTGCACCGTGTCGTATGCAAACCTATATGGTTTCGACGGGTACATACCACATGCAGGATGTACACATTCTGCAGACACATTCACATGCAGCCATTTACATATCTGTACCTGAGGTGGGTTGGTGACGTGTGGTACGTATTTGCCCGCGTGGCATTGCCTAACACAAACATCTTACCACATTTCAGGTATGCACATTGTGTGTGGGTGTATAGCTGCACACGGATGCTAGCGGGTTAGGGTGCACAGGTGTACATGGGTGGGACTGACATGTACAATGAGGCTATTGTGTATTACATCTGAATGCATGGGTTCTGCTTCTGGATATTACACTTCAACATACGCCATCCAGTGTATGCGACAGAGACATTGCTGGGTGTGGGATATGTTGCTATGCACATGTTTGCCTGTGTTTAAGGTATCTTGATTCCTTACTGTTGTTATGTCAACACAGCTACCCGGCTATGTACTCTCACTACTGCTTGTGACCATTATGGTTGGCACCTTTTCCAATGCCCATAGTGGGGCATGTTATGTGGAAACTTCGGAATTTGCAGGACTACACATACCCACGGCAAGTGCAGTTGTTTGCCACACTATAAGCTTATTCTGTAAGCATTTAGGTTCCTTATTCATTTTCTTCTGCCATGTATGTGTTTCATATACAAATGTATTATGTTTTATACTACTATTACATGTATATTGGGAATATTTTGGCAGGGGATCTGAGGTCATTTTCCATTTTTCCGATTGTTGCAGGGACACAACTGTCCAATCAGGGACTGTCCATGGCACATTGGGACAGCTGGTAACCCTGGTGACCATGCCCATGTCGCTACTGGGGTTGCCACCTTTTCCAGTTTCCAAGCTGGGATATTTCCGGACTCACATCTGACTTTACAGGCCGACACATACACACGGTCACTATATAGCATAGGACTTCACTTGTTTGCCTAAATAAAAGCTTATTGTTGTAGCAGTTTGCTTGCTTATTCTGTTTCTTGTGACATTTAGGTATTTCAGTTACAGAAATAACCAATTCATGCTACCATTACATTACATACGGGATATCATTATGTCCTACAATCTTAGCACATTTGCCATTTTTAATACGTTTTTTCGGGACACAACTGCCCATAGAGAGACTGCCCCACCCAGAGTGGAATAGGTGGTGACCTTAGTCGCTGCTCCTATGTCGGTGCGGCGCTGACATGCTGCTGTACACCTTCTCTGAGTGTAACCACTGACAGTGCATTGTGGGACAAACGCGGTCTTATGCGTATCCTTTGCTCCTTGGATGGGTACACTTAAGCCTTCGTGGCTTGTATTTGCTTCTCCGTTTATTTGGGACGGGTACTATGCTGCATACTCTACGTGCGTTTCATTCTGCACGGGACCTGGCTGCTGCCATTACTATTATGGGCGGACCGTGGCTGTCAGCACATTAGGTTGCTCACCTCATGCCGGCTTAGACATGCCTCCAGACGCATCCTACCTGGGCTCGCTCACGTACACTACGCACGTGTCTGTGGTTGCGGTGCACTCTCATTAATATGCATATGGCGCTACTGCGCCGGCTATTCACTGCACCGCCGGCGCAGACCTTACGCCGGCCTTGCGCCGAGCTTCATGAATCCCGGGGATAGTCTAAATCAGATAGTTTGTCATTAAATGACTTATGCATACCTGTAGTAGTCTTCATGGTCATTGAAAAACCATAAGTGTTGTTTAACCACGAAGAAATTTCATTTTTCCTATTTGAATTTAAATCAACTGAGGTAGATGGTTGTTCATTATCTACTACACTGGTCCGTCTATCCAGTGGTAAATGACCAGAAATTTGTTCATTTGTTCCAGTCCCGTTAATGTCTACTAAAGGATTAGAGTGAAGAGTCAGATTTAAACCTTGTGATAAAGTACGCTGCTCCAATCGATCAATTCTGTCTGTTAACTTCTCAATAAGCTGTGTCAGGCTGCACAAAATGCTTTCAGGTGCCATTTCAACCTCCGTCTCAGCCATGTCCATACCAAAAACCAAGACAATAAGAGTGTAAATAAACCAAACGAAAACCAAAGAAACGGACTTGCTTGACGAAAGTATAATGGCACAAACCCACCATTGTAAGTATGTATTTGAAATGAACGAATTGATGATAAACAATATTAAGATTTGTTTAAAGGAAAAAGCTTGTTGTTATACAGAGAAAGTTGTATATTGTGCCCTATGTAATGATTGTACTTCATTTTACATAGGAAAAACAGAAAGGAAATTGAAAGAACGTATAGGTGAACACATAAGGGCCATAAGAGATGGAAATGAATTAAATGCTTTAGCCAAACACATTAATACAAATACATCGCACAACTTTAAATTTGTAGTGTTGGATGTCCTGAAAATAGACACTAGAGGTGGGGCCTGGCAATTATTATTGGAAAGATGTGAGTTAGAATGGTAACTAAGATTGAATGCCAATTATTGGCCAGGCTTAAATAATTGTTTATCTATTGGTAGTATTTTAAAATTGAAATCATTAGTTAGATAATGTGTTTCTAAATTTAATTTATTGTTATTTAACAGGATATTTATAAAATTCATTAATTTAAAAACCATAATTATTTATTATTTTATTTTTATATTTTATATTTCATATTTAATATAAAAATTTTATAATTATATTTTAAACAAAAACAAAATAAAATGAATATTCATATATTTTAAGGATTATTATTTTAAAAACTTTTTAAAAACTTTTTATAAATATCAACTTATGTATTATTAAATTCATTTACTTATCACTTATTATGATATCACCATTTACATATTGTGTCTTTTTATAGTTATAGTTGTTGTTATTGTGGGTCAACTAATAAATCACTCACAAATCTATATAAATTTTGGCATCATATTTACGAATACACATACATCTACAATTAATTCTTTGAACAATTTTCATAGAATAAATTCATAATTATCATCATTACTTTTACTGCATTTTTTAGATGTCACCCTTAAAACTTTACAAACATGGGTTGAGCGCTTTTTTACATACAAGCGCACATTTGCTAGTATCATTAGACTTTTGCAAGAGACGCTTTATTTCCATGTACACACATTTATTGGATTTAAATTTATTATGATATTACCATTAACGTATTGCGTCTATTTTAGAGACATAGTAATGGGTCAACTAAGAAAATATTTACACATTTACATAACTAAGGGTATTAAGTATTCATAAACACACATACAACGTATAACTCACATATCATTCATGGAATAAAGTAACAACTATAATAATTATTATTTTAATCACTGTTATTGTATATTTTCAGAGGCTAGCTTAAAAACCTTATGAATACGGATTGAACGCTTTCATACATAAGCGCACACTCACTAGCTTTATTTACATTTAAGTGATGGTTCACTTTCACTTACAACATTCACTAGATTAATGCTTATATTCCATACAATTTGGAGTTGTTTTGTATATGGATTTGTAGTGGTGAGTAAACTTTCTTTCTTTATTTAATATTCACTGATTACACGTTTTCTTTTTTTCTTTTTACTTACTGATCACACGTTGCTTCTTCATTTATTCTTTATTTATTCTTCATTTATTCCTTATTCACTGATTATACGCTGCTTCGTTTGATGCATAATTTGATGCATTTCGTGTATGTATTTTAGATGTATTATTGTGTGTACGCTTTAATCACATAAGTATTTGTTTAGTACAGATTTTAGCGTTGTTCTTATGGAGATAGTACTTGTATTGTTTATTACAGTATTATAGTATTATTTTATGTATTGGTTCTATATCGCTAAAAGCTTTTAAAACATGCTATTTCTTTATTTTTTTGAATGTATTTAATTGATTACATCACTGACTTAATTTATTTAAACTACAGGAAGTGATGTAAAACTGTTTTTGAAAAAGTTTGGCATGAGCCAAACGAAAGCGCTTAACTTAAACTGTCTTTTTTACGCATTGTGGATTTTCTTATTAAACCCTTGCTGAGTACTATTCAAGCTGGATACTCGTTTTTGGTGGGTTTGTGCCATTATACTTTCGTCAAGCAAGTCCGTTTCTTTGGTTTTCGTTTGTTATGTATTCTGATGAAGTCAATGTTGGTGTTGATGAAAGCGCTAAATCGTTTTTATTAAATTAGTTTAGTGACAAACCTTATAGTTTTTTTTAAGCTTACTTTTGAAACTGTAGTGCTCGTCATTGAGTGTGTCTGGATATACTTTTTTTGTACATTCTAAATATTTTGTGCTCTCAATAAAAAAATCGTAGAAATTCGCAACACTGAAATAATCTTAACCATTTTATAGTGTAAGATTAAAGATGAGATGGTCAGAACAAAAGATTGAGACATAAGCAGTAAGATAACTTTGAAAACTGTCAAATGTATGAAGCTTCACTTTCCAGACCTAAGGTTGTAGTATAATTTTCATGGTTTTCGGAAATTCTTGATTAAATACTAACAAATTAAATACATCTACAATATATTGCATTTGCTAAAGTTGGAAAATGGTGACTGTTATAATACAAAAATGGTTATCCACAAGAAATCTGAAAATGTTCTTTGAATTTGTAAGATCTGTAAAGTGATGGCTATTAAATATATGATATATTTTTGGCACTTTTTGCTAATCATCTCTCTCTTTCTCTGTTTTTCTTGCTTGCACGTTCATGCTGCCCAAAAACAAGCTTGATCTGATTACAAACAGATGCCGACTGTCCAGTCTGTGTCCTTCTCCAAGGAGCCTTGATGGGATGTATGTCTTGAAGACCCATATTATTTATCTCCCCCAGGGAGACATAAACAAGTATCAGCCAATAAATGTTCAGCCTCTCATTGATTCATAAGTTCATTGGAGGTTGCTAGGCTATTGGTCCTAAAGCCTTTATAAGCCTAGCCATGTTATAACCTTGTTCCCTTATTGACCAAGTTGTATGG
The DNA here is from genome assembly GCF_019279795.1 of Protopterus annectens. NCBI lineage: Eukaryota > Metazoa > Chordata > Ceratodontiformes > Protopteridae > Protopterus > Protopterus annectens. Next base: position 844,506,860 of record NC_056744.1, read on the forward strand.
TCTATATTTGCAATGCGATTCTATGATCAGCACCAACTGCCCTTATCCAAGAGGGACATAGGTGACACCCCTAGGGTAAATTTATGGTCTCCCATCCAGTTGTCTAAGTTACACTTAAATAGGGTCATTGAGGAGCCCTGTTTTACATGAATTGGGAGTTTGTTCCAAAGGCATAGCAATCTCAGAGAGACATATCTGTCTCTCCAACATGTCTTGTTAATGTTGCAGGCTAGGTTAGGATGTCTAGAGTGAGTAAATCTTGACCCATTTGACTTGTGGATATGCAGCATTTCCATTAAGCAGGGTCCAAGACTGCTCTGTAGGCCAGGCAAAAGACACCTGTCAGCAGCCTGTAAGATACAGAGTACAGTGACAGGGCCTTCAGTCTGTCCATGTAGGTTATGTGTTGAAAGCCCTGAATTTTCTTGATGAGAAACCCCTGAGGTCTCTCCAGCTGCTGCAGATATCTGGTGAGGTACATGCAAAAGGGAGCATTGTACTCTATTAGTGGTCTGATGAGGGATGAGTACAGGAGAGTTATAACATCCTTAGCCCTGAATGTAATGCCCTTACTTATGAGATGTGCAACATAGAAGGCCTTCCTTACCAATGGGGATGCATGGTGATTGAAGTTAAGGTTGCTATCAACCTGTGTTCCCAAATTTCTCATGACAGGGTTTGAGCTAAGGGGGGTACTGTTAATATTGTAATTTTCAGTAACTTCTCCTTTGCTGAAAGGGATGATAATGCATTTTTTTTATTTAGTTTAAGTTTGTGGCTTTAGCACCAATCATTTTTCTGTGTAAGCCCTTTTTGTAGTATGTCAGCATCGTTGGGGGACTCAATGATTGCACCCAGTTTGCAGCCATTGGCAAATTTGGTAAGCCACAGGCCATCTATTTTCACCTGGAGTTCTAGGAAATAGATTCCAAACTGTTGGGAGCCCATCACAGATCCTTATGGTACACCACTGGCAACTGGTCTGCTGGTAGAGGTGGAATCCTGAACTTTGACTGAATGTATTCTGTCTGCTGGTAGAGGTGGAATCCTAAACTTTGACTGTATGTGTTCTGTTGGTAAGCCAGTTGGCTACCAATCTAGTGATGTATGGGTTAATTCCCAGCTTGGTGAGTTTCTCAATGATGCCTGAGTGGAGGATTGTGTCAAAAGCCTTGGCTATAGTCAAGATAGGCTGTATGTACTGTTTTCCCTTCATCCAGAGCTTCTGTGACATTCTCAAAGAAATTCACCAGGTTTAGTAAGTATGATCTACCCTTAATAAAGCCGGAGTTGGTTAGGTCAAGAATTTGAAGGTCACCTAAGTCTTTGTAGATAAGATCCATGATGATTATTTCCATGGCCTTACAGATAAGGCTGGTTAGGCTTATGGATCTATAGTTCCCAGGGTCGGTTGATGGACCTCCTTTGTGCAAGGGAATTACTGTTGCTGTTTTCCACTCTGCTGGAACAAAGCCAGTACTTAGACAGTGCTTGAAGAGAGTGCCAAGTGGTTCTGCTAGATCAAGTTTTAGACCATTTAGTAGGCAGCCAGGAATGTTATCTGGTCCCATAGAGGTTGTGTTTTTGGCCATGGAGAGTGCAGTTAAGACCTTTGGAGATACTAGGTAGAGGACTGGTGACAGGTATGCTTTGGGGTATGTCTGGTGGTGACAGGGGGACAAAGCTTGTGCCAAATCTCTTTGCTAGCAGGTTGGCGATATCTTCAGGGTCAGTATGAGTTGTACCATCCACTACTAGTTCGGCACAAAGCTGGGCCTTCCCTTTTAGATTTCTGATGTAGCTGAAGAATGCCATGTGATTATCCTTAGTTAGGGATGCTAACTTAGCTTTGTAATTGACTTTAGAGAACTTTACAAGATATATAATTTGCTTGTTCAAGCTGTCAAGGGTCTCCCTCTTAAGGCAGATCCTGTATAATCAGGTTCACTAACTAAGCCTCAGTGCTATGCAGACAGCATGATATGGTTCATGGCATGGCAGAAGTTCAATTTATAGGTTATAAGGCAATGAAATTCCAGCATTTCCAAAGCTGTATGTTATCAGAGATAAAATGAATTCACAGTCCTAAGATTTATAGTTGCAAAAAAAAACAAAATCTGAGAAAGAAATTCAGCAAAATCATGTTGTCTCAAATTCAGATTCATATCCAAGTTTAATTAGTTTCTTATAGCCTAAGCACCATTACTATAAAGGAACCTTTTTAGATAAAGAAATATAAATAAGAAATAAATGCAAATAAAACATTAAAACAATAAATATCAATGTTGGAGGATAGAATTATAACTCAGTTGCAAAGCCACTGAATATTGGCAACATCCTCAACCAGCATATAAAAAGTTCCAAAGATGTAGCCTTTGAAAAGTGAATGAGCATTTGGCATAAGAACTGCACTCTTGTTTTAGGACAGCCTTCACTCCCTGAGTGCATGAGCATGAGGCACACCTAGGCCAATATAAAGCCATAATGTTTTTAAAATAAGGGGATCCATCCTAGCTCTGTGGAGTGGAGGCATAAAGGTCTCATTAGACCACAGCTGAGCAGTTTAAAAGTAATGGATGGTACTAGCAGAACCAGGTGTAACAGGGTAGGAATGAGTGGTCTGTGCCATCTTTCCCATTTGGGGGGGGGAATCACATGGTACTGCTGACAACTGCAGGATTGCAGCTGTATTGTCTGCACCAATGAGCCTATGGAGACCATTCTGCATCAATGTATCACTTATTAAGGGATTGGCACATGTGGTAGCATGCTTTCACCCTCTGTGAGCAAAACTTGAGGACTTCACAAACCACAATGGGCTAGGGTTAGTTAAAGATGTTTCCAGTTCTTGTTGTGAAGATGACTGATTCCACACTTGGTTCACTCAGCTCTTGCCTCCGTGGATCAAATGAGCCAGTGGGGCTCTCATATCTTGGTAAGAAATGGATCAACTGAACAGGTAGAAGGGTAAGGTTAAACAGTCGGAGTGGGGATCAGGGAGAAAAAAAGACAATAAATGGACTGAAGCCATTATGAGTTAGATAACTGTGATCAGAACCTTGTAAGTAACATGTGACTGAACTGGTAACCAGAGTGGACTATGCACAATCAGAGTAATGTGGTATTGTTAAGATAACTCCATTATGGGAAGTTCTGCCAAGCTGCAGGCAGTTTGGATATGAGTCCAAAAGCTCTAAGTATAGGGCATCACAGAAGTCCAGTCTAGAGGAAACCAAGGTATGTATTTATACAAGTAGAACCACACATAGAATAAAGTATTTAAAAAGGCTGTATTCCTTAGCTGAAAACAAAAGGACGTGACAATGGCAGACACTTGGTCTTTAAAGCTGAAATGGTAATCAAAAATTAGCTTTAAATTCCATGTCTTCAGCTCATATTGCAATTTGGAATCACTATAGATCATCCTAGCAGACAATAATGGAGCAGATACATCCTGATGTGTGACATTATAAGCATAACAGCTTTCTTGCATGCTTTCAGTTAAGCCAATTATTAACATTTTAGTTTTGGATGCACTCCAAGTGTGCAAATAGTCTGTTTACAGATGACATGAATTAATGAGTAAATGAGAGGCAGAGCCAAATACAGTTCATGTAACAATGTCTTAGGTTATGAAACAAGCATATCGTAAAATAATAATAATAATACTTTTGGTGAGGTGTTTTAAAGAAAGGTCTCTATTGTGTACAATACAAGTTAAAGTAGGGAAATACTGAATGTTTTGTATGCGTGTGTGTCTGCGTGTATGTGTGTGTGAGTGTGTATGTGTGTATGGGTGCTTTGACAGATTAAATACAGATTTTAAGCATTTTAGGGCCCCACTCACAAACTATGCATTGTCATTAAGAACATTTCCTCAAGGAGAGATTCAAGACACTATTCACAGAACTGCTTGAAGTATTTTTGTTTGCATCTGTAATTTTAATACAATTGCATTATTCCATCTGTATGCCTGCTGGACAGGGGCTTTGGGTGCTGACATGTCTAAACATGGGCTAAACTCTTGACTAGGCTTATAAGGAACCCAGGACCAATAGCCTAGTAACTTCCTACAACAGCCTAGTAACTTCATATGATGCTATGGGCTCAGTGAAATTGCAGTAATAAATTCCAAGCCAAAACACTGAGTTGAAAAAATCTGACAGGAATTATGTTCCTTTAAACTTTAGTAATGGTCAATGGTTTCGGCTAAATCTATAAACTTTAGTACTGCTCAATGGTTTGGGCTAAACATTTCAGTATGTCTTCTAATAGATTCACCTTGTTATGGTAATTGCCCACTTATAGGATCATAAGTTATCGCCAGGTACTTGACAGGATAGGTAAGTTACAGCCTAGCCCTTGCAATTACTAGTGCTTCTTAACCACTTCAGTAAGGGATTGTGGGGCCAGACCTGTGGGATATTTGCAGTTACCAATCCATTTACCTTAATTGTATTAAAAAATGTTAGGGGGATACTTTGTTTAATAAGAAAATGATGTCTGTTCCAGAAGAGATTAAATCTTTAAGAGAAGTATCTACCCTACTAGCAGGTTCTGTTTGTGTTTCAGTGGACATTTAGGTCTCTTGTATGGGTGTTTGTGGTATTCTGAGTGTGAAAAAATATAATAAGTTGAAGAAAGTAATAATCCACAAAAACTGACAGGCCAGAAAAGAGCCCTAAAGATGAGATAATAGAGAGGACTACTGAGGATAAGGAAGAAATGATGTATTGTTACTGTTATGCAATACGCCCAGAATTTCCAGACAGAAGGTATTCAAAAAGATTAAGAGAGAAATTCAAGGAAAGATAATACTTGCAAAGAAAACTGTCAAAAGCTTCAAATGCAAATTTGTATTCATTACAAGGAAGAAATTATGTATTGTTACTGTTATGCAATACGCCCAGAATTTCCAGACAGAAGGTATTCAAAAAGATTAAGAGAGAAATTAAAGTTTGCATGTTCTCCCTGTGTTTGCGTGGGTTTCCTCCGGGTACTCCAGTTTCTTCCCACATTCCAAAGACATGCAACTGGAGCATTTCTCCCCGGGCCTCTGCTGAAAACAGGCTCTGTGGAACCTAGTCGGATATTCCCGGTCAACAAATGTTAAATAAATAAAATAAATAAATTAATTAATTAATACAACAGATCCATAAAAATTGTTGTATAGAGGAAGAAACTTTGGGCCTGTTGGAAAAAGAAGCACCAGAGGAAGTACAAAAATATGAAGAACAAAACACAAGAGATTTTTTAAAGGTACAAAAACGAAACATGGACAGGGAGAAGAAAAAAGAGATCTGATATGGTACAATATTTATGCATATGAGAAAGCCAAACTAATTAATAGAGAAAAAGCAGCTTCAGAGATATTTGAAGTGAAATACAGGCAAAGGCACCCAGATATGCAAAATTTCATAATACAAAAAGTAAGGCCAAAGGGGGAATGCAGAACAGAAGATTAGTAAAGCAGAACTCAAACAGATAGAAGCTGAAGTTATAGAATACCTGCAAAGCGAAGGGTTTAGTCCAGAAAGTGTAACACAGGTTACATCACAGCATGATGGAATAATGAGTCCCCAAAGTAAGGAGAAACAGATGGAGCGGGACACATCTGAAAAAGAAATATGGACTTGGGGAAAAAAAAGAGATTTAATATTATGCAATATTTATGCAAAGGAAAAAGTAAAACTGATCAATATGAAAAGGCAGAACCAAAGATATTTGTAGAGAAATACAGGCACAGGCATCTGGATATGGAAATTTTCACATCACAAAAATAAGAAAGCAAAGGAGGGAAGTAGAAAAGAGGATTAGTAATGGGGAAGTTAAACAAATAGAAAATGAATTTGTAGATTACCTGCAAAGTGAAGGATTGAATGTAGAAAATCTAACTCGGATAACATTACAGCATGATGAAACAATGAGGCCACAGATTAAGGAGAAACAGCTGGAATGGGAAGCATCTGATCAGTGGACACATGAAGATGCTCTGGATCCTTCAGTAGAAAACCAGTACAAAAGTACAAATGGAATCACACAACAAGGGAAGGAGCAGGAAATAGTGGCAACTCTGACATAATAAATGATGTTGACTGATAGGCCAGTGAGTTCCCATATGAAAGAGTATGGATGATGTAGGATGCAGCTGAAGAGAATATGTCACAGGAAGATGTTCTGGAACTTTCTGTAGAATGCTAGCAGGGGTTAGAGAACAAAGAATGCTGCCTCATTTGAAAAGAAAATGATCTACAGGAAGAGTTGTTCGATTTAAGACAGATGGATAGATATAGTATATTAAGATGAATTAAAGAAATAGATTACATAATGTAAATAAGAGCCAAAATATTAGAAGTCTGATAAAACAGATGAACACACTAATCAAGACTATTAACAGAAATGCATGCAATATAACAGAAGTAAATAGGATATATTACTATGCAGCTTTATTAATAACAGATAAAGTCTTACCGCAAAAACACAGAACAATGAGGGATAGGAAAGGAAAAAAATCAAATGCTATCATGGAAGCATCAAATACTGAAAACTATAAAGAAATTAAATAAATTGAAAACGGAGAAAAGACCACGCTGGAAGCAGAAAAATCTTTGTTAGCGCTTTCGTTTACTAGAAATATGTAAACTTCTTCAGACAAAATGACAAATACATGTTTAAATACAATAAAGTTAGTGATGTCATTACTTACATAAATAACCCCACCCCATTTTAAAGTCACAACCATTCTCACAAGATCCATATATACATATGTAACACAAATACTTTGTTACTACCATTAAATAATAAACAAAAGGTTAAAATAATTACAAAACCAATAACTTACATAGTATAAAGGAAATATATCCCAGATAACTGGTTCAGTAAGATTCTTCCTATTATATCAGTAAGGCTTTTAATTTTAAAATACTTTTGATCGAAATTAAATCATTAAGCCCTGATGGAGTCGCCACAAAACTTCCTTTTCTTCTAATTTTAAACTAACCGGACCACCCCTGCCATTTTCCAAGACCTTGTCAATGGCTACAAAAAGGAAATCATGCTCAGGGAAAATTGATAAATGTCTAGCCAGAGCATTATTAATATTCCCCTTCTGCATTGCATAACAATGTTCATATATTCTATTTTTGAGTGGTCTATCAGTTTTTCCAATGTAAAAGGCGGGATATTTAGAACATAAACCTAAATAAACCACTCCTCTAGTATTACAATTATATCTATCATTGATATGCAACTTCCACTTGCCTATTGTTATTGAATTTCCTACTTTGATGTATTTATACCAACGACAATTTTCACACTTGTACATACCACAATGTGGCCGGTGGCAGCAAGATTTATTACCTTCAAGCAAACCTTTCAAGTTATTCCCCCTTTGGAATAATATATGTGGGCACTCAGCAATGTGTTTACTCACAAATTGGTCCTCAAACAAAAAACACCAGTTTTAATAAATAATAGATTTTAAAAGAGGGGCGTCCAAGGAAAAAGTAGTGATAAAACTCAATCTCCCTATTTCACCAACATTCAAATTGTTCTGTGTGAGGGGAACTATATTGTTGATAGGATTATTATACAAGAAACTTTCAGATGTATGTGTTAAACCATTTGTCAGATCACCAACCAGCCCTGGGTCCATTTGACTTTCACTAATACTAAGAATTGGCTTAAAAGGACCACAAGCTCTTTTAATAGTTACTTCCTCAATAAGGTCTTCAATCAACTTAACTGGATACCCACATTTCACAAACATGTTCCTTAATGTATTGCATTCCTGCAAAAAATCTTCCTCCAAAGTAACCATCCTAGAGGCTCTAACAAGTTGCCCCTTAACAACATCCCTCTTTTGGTGTTGTGGGTGGCAACTGGAGAAGTGCAAGAAAGTGTTAGAATATGTGGGTTTCCTGAAAAACTTAGAGGTAAAGCCTTTCATAATCGGACTTTTGGTTAACTCAACATCCAGATAGGAAATCCAATCAGTCCGAAATTCCCAAATTTTCTTGTTGATTTAAAAACTTTCACTAGGAAACTTAATTTAAATGTGTTACTAAATAATACTCCAAGTCTTACTAATGCCCTCAGGGTTGTCAGTGTTTTTAACCCAGTTTTACATCCCACTATCGCTTTATTTGAAAAAGTTTGTGAGAATGACTTTAGGACATTGATTGGTTCACGTAGCCTACCGAATTCAGTTGATCACAACCTTACTCAGATAGAGAGGGATGCCCTTGACAGGTTGAAATTTGCCAATGTCCGAATTATGAAACCGGATAAGGGGGGCGGTTTGGTTTTTAAGAATAATGAGGACTATGTTTCTGATATGGAGACACTACTCAATAGTGTGGCCTACATGGAAGTTTCCTTAAATTAAATGAATGGAGCTTACTGTAAGTTTTCGGGGTTTATCAAAGATCTTTTTATTGAAGGACGCATTGATGTAGACCTGCCGAACTATTTGGAGATCATATACCCAGTTACTCCAACCTTATTTGGGCTGCCAAAAATTCACAAAAGCCTACAGAAGCCCCCCTTTCATCCCATAATTGATGGGCGACAATCGATAACATACGGTTGTGCCAAATATGTTGATTCAAAATTGAAGGAAGCTTTAGTAGGTGAGACACAGATTTGTAAAGACTCATGGGCATTCTTAGAGGCCATTAACAAGCTTCCTTTTGATGAGAATCTCAATTTTCTCACAATAGATGTTTGTGATTTGTATACCTCTATCCCACAGGATATTGGATGTGAATGGGTGAGGGATTTTCTTCTGGAAAAACACCTAGAAGGCCAAACTATTGACATAATCATTTACTTGTTGGAAATGATCCTTAAGAACAATTATTTTTTGTTCAATAAGCATTTTTATTTACAAAAAACGGGTGTGGCCATGGGGTCTCCATGTGGAGCTACTTTTGCCAATACAGTGATGACATTTTGGGAAAAACATTACCTTTTCCCGGATCCCACTTTTTGCGAAAAGACCGCATGGTACACCCGTTATTTGGACGACATTTTTATTTTATGGAGGGGTGATGTAACTTCGGCTAGTACTTTCATTGAACAAATTAGGAAACATACTAATTTTTTGAATTTCACATGGGAATTCCGGACTGATCGGATTTCCTATCTGGATGTTGAGTTAACCAAAAGTCCGATTATGAAAGGCTTTACCTCTAAGGTTTTCAGGAAACCCACATATTCTAACACTTTCTTGCACTTCTCCAGTTGCCACCCACAACACCAAAAGAGGGGTGTTGTTAAGGGGCAACTTGTTAGAGCCTCTAGGATGGTTACTTTGGAGGAAGATTTTTTTGCAGGAATGCAATACATTAAGGAACATGTTTGTGAAACGTGGGTATCCAGTTAAGTTGATTGAAGACCTTATTGAGGAAGTAACTATTAAAAGAGCTTGTGGTCCTTTTAAGCCAATTCTTAGCATTAGTGAAAGTCAAATGGACCCAGGGCTGGTTGGTGATCTGACAAATGGTTTAACACATACATCTGATAGTTTCTTGTATAATAATCCTATCAACAATATAGTTCCCCTCACACAAAACAATTTGAATGTTGGTGAAATAGGGAGATTGAGTTTTATCACTATTTTTCCTTGGACACCCCACTTTTAAAATCTATTATTTATAAAAATTGATGTTTTTTGTTTGAGGACCAACTTGTGAGTAAACACATTGCCGAGTGCCCACATATATTATTCTGAAGGGGGATTAATTTGAAAGGTTTGCTTGAAGGTAATAAGTCTTACTGCCACCGGCCACATTGTGGTAATGTACAAATGTGAAAATTGTCATTGGTGTAAATACATCAAAGTAGGAAATTCACTAACAATAGGCAAGTGGAGGTTGCATATCAATGATAGATATAATTGTAACACTAGAGGAGTGGCCTATTTAGGTTTATGTTCTAAATGTCCCGCCTTTTACTTTGGAAAAACTGATAGACCACTCAAAAATAGAATATATGAACATTGTTATGCAATGCAGAAGGGGAATATTAATAATACTCTGGCTAGACATTTATCAATTTTCCCTGAGCATGATTTCCTTTTTGTAGCCATTGACAAGGTCTTGGAAAATGGCAGGGGTGGTCCTGTTAGTTTAAAATTGGAAGAAAAGGAAGTTTTGTGGCAATTAAAATGGAATACCGTGGCTCCACAAGGGCTTAATGATTTAATTTTGATCAAAAGTATTTTAAAATTAAAAGCCTTACTGAGATAATAGGAAGAATCTTACTGAACCAGTTATCTGGGACATATTTCCTTTATAATATGTAAGTTATTGGTTTTGTAATTATTTTAACCTTTTGTTTATTATTTAATGGTATTAACAAAGTATTTGTGTTACATATGTATATATGGATCTTGTGAGAATGGTTGTGACTTTAAAATGGGGTGGGGTTATTTATGTAAGTAATGACATCACTAACTTTATTGTATTTAAACATGTATTTGTCATTTTTGTATTGTCTGAAGAAGTTTACATATTTCTAGTAAACAAAAGCGCTAACAAAGATTTTTCTGCTTCCAGCGTGGTCTTTTCTCCGTTTTCAATTTATTTGGTTCATTTATTAAGTTTTCTATAAAGAAATTAAGATAATAGGTATCACTGTTAGAAGAAGGAATAGATCAACAAAATGCATAGAAATATAGATGTGATAAAATAATGCACAATATCAGAACACATCAGAATCTACTGTATACTATTGCAAATAATAAACCGAAGATATTATAACATGCAGAAAAACTTGGAAGATATGCAAATAAATATAAAGGAAAAGTACAAAATAAACAATTCATTGATAACCTCCAAAAGTTTTTTAGATATTTGGGAAACAAAGCAAAAGGAACAGAAACACCACAAAAAAAAGAAGAAATAGATACATTTTGGAGAAATATCTGCGAAGACCCTGTTGAACATAACAAAGATGCTGAATGGATAGAAGTAAAAGAAACAGTAAGAATTGGAAAACCCCAGGCCCAGATGCAGTACCTAACTTCTTGCCAAAGTGTTAATGTCTTTACACAAAGATTTAGCCCTGAGTTTGAACCACTTATGTGCGCATCCAGAACAGACCCCATCCTGGATAACAACAGGAAAACATGATAGTCCATCTTAATAGTGAACCTGCATGTTGTCCTAAAAACTATATACCAATACCATTCCTTCTTATAATGTATAAACTATATACTGAAGTTGATGCTGACAGAGTTTATAGTCATAGAGAAGAAAACTCAATCATGGCAAAAGAACAGAAGGGTAACAAAAGAAAGTCATATGGAACAAAGGATCATTTGTTATTAAATAAAGTCATAATGGAGAATTGTAAAAAGGAAAGAACCTAAGTATGTTATGGATAGATTACAAAAAAGCATTTGACAGCATCTCACATTCATGGATAAAGGAGTGCTTACAGATGTGTAAGATACACCTTAGATTAGTCAGTTACATTACCATAGCTTCATAGGTTCATAGTTGTGTACTAGGCTAACGGCCCTGGAGCCTATATAAGCCTAGTATTAAGAAGATTCCCTGGCATTATACCACCCAAACCATGAAACAGTGGCAAACCCATTTCCAGCTAACCCATAATAAAGGACAAATTATTATCTGAAGGATAAAAATTCAGAGGACTATATTCCAGGGTGACTGCATGTCACCGTTGCTGTTTTGTCTTGCCCTTAACTCATTAAGCTGTCTACTTAACAGATTAAGTCATAGGTACAATTTGGCTCCCAGGAAACAACCAAGTGTAAAGACTTCTTAGCTTCTTTTTGTGGATGATTTAAAACTGTATAGTTCATCCGATGAGGAGCTGAAAGCATAACTGCAAGTGCCTAAAATGTTCACAGATGATACAAGAATGTTATTTGGTTGTGCTAAAAATATAAAATCAACATTTAAAGCAGGAAAGCTGCAGAACTAAGAAAATATCCGCCTGGGACAGGAATGTGATATAAAGGAACTTGAGCAAGAGGGAGTGTATAAATATATGGGAATTGATGTGGGATTGACAATGAATCATAAACAAATGCAAACAAAACTCAGTAAAGAATATCTTAGAAAACTAAAAGTAATACTGAACACAGCCTTGACAGCTAGGAACAAAGTCCAGTCTATAAACCAGTTTGCTCTTCCTGTTCTAACATACAGTTTTGGAGTGATTGATTGGCTTCAAAAGTTATTGGATCAGTTGGACAGGAAAACAAGAAGCATGCTTCATGCTTATCAAGTGATATTTAAAAATCAGTGTATACCAAGATAATATATTCCTCATTCTGAAGGAGGTATAGGCCTCCTCGAACTTGATTACACGTATAGATCTGCAATCATAGGACTGCATACATATCTGCTGAACTCACAAGACCCAAACATAGTGAAGGTTTTAACACATGAGGAGAAGAAGTCTAAGATGACTTCCCTACTTAGTTTAACAGAAGCATATCAGTATCAAGCAAGAATGGAAATCAAACCAGAAGTAGATAAAAATCAAGCAACAACTGATTGTGCAAAAAAAAACAAATGAAAGAATATAAGGAAAAGGATCAGATGAGAAGGTAAGAAATGTGGGAAAGGCATGAATATGGAGGCAAGTACAGAAGACTCCTGAAAATCTCCAGATTCATCACCAATGCCAAATCCTCCTCTCATCACTGCACCTCCCTTCACTCATTAAACTGGCTTGAACTCCCCAATCAACTTGACTTTCTCCAAATCACCACAGCCCACAAATTATTGTTCCAATCCACTAACTACCCTGCACTATCCAATATACTACAACCATATACCCCCCCTCATATCCCTTAGATCTACCCACCAAAACCTGATTACCATTCAAAAACTCAAGCGGCCAGCTAGTCAGCTTCTGTTATCCTTTTCCCTAGCTAAAAAATGGAATGCTCTGCCCTCCACACTGAGGACCTGTGACAACCTTAATAACTTTAAAACTCAACTTCATTCCTACCTCTATCTAAACAGGAAATGCAAATGTATTCTTCAGCCCATACCGCTCAAGCTCTCCTCCCCCTTTACTCCTGCATAACCTTCTTACCTTCCTAACCTCGCTCTCAAATGTAGATTGTATATGTAACTAAACAGTAAAATCTAGCTATTATGCTATATGCCTGTCTTTTTCTCCTGAACAAAACTGTAATTGTTTGGGGTTTTTTTTCTTTTTTTTTGAATGCAACCTGTTGTTTGTAATGCAAACTGTCTTTGAAACTATTCATGTAAGTAAACTTTGTGTTGTGGAGCTTTTCTCCCCGGGCCTCCACTGAAAATGGGCCCCCAAAGCCCAGTGGATAACCAGAATAAATAATACATAAATAAATAAATAAATAATATTGATCATGATCTGATATATGAATGGTTAAGGATAGGTGAATTTATACCAAAAGATGCAAGGGTGATATTGGTGGCCCAGGATAGTGTACTGTGTACATGTTGGTTTGCAAAGTCCATTGAACATGTGGGGCAAACAGACAAATGCAGGTTCTGTAAAACCAAACTGGAAACAGTCGCACATCTTGTTGCTGGGTGTGATACTCTGATAGCAGATGGCCTGTAAACTGAAAGGCATACTAACGTGGCAACACTATTGCAATGGGGATTGTGCAAACATAGTAATACTGAAGTACCTGAGAAGCATTGGAAATGTCAGCCACAAAGCATTATAGAGAATGATGAAGTTTATATCACACAAGATCACCCATTACCAACAGATCAGAAAATAGATGCAAGACAACCAGATATAGTAGTCCATTAGGACAAAAGTAGAATTGATCATTGAAATTGCTACATCCAGTGATTGCAGTATCTTACATACAGAGAGAGACACAAAGTCAGAAATTTTCAAGATTTGCAGGGGGAAATGAGGGCAATATGGAAGAAGGATACCCAGACAGTTCCAATAGTAGTAGTAGGAGCAATGGATCTCATTAAAAAGAATTTACAGTCATATTTTGGATATCCTACCGATACATGTAACTCCGTATGAGTTAAAGAAGGAGTCAGTTCTGGGCACATTGCAGGGCTAAAATGAAAGACTGAAACAATACTAATTTCATGCACTTTAATAATACTTTGAGTTAGGAATGGGGTCCATTCCCATCATGGTACTAGAAACCCAAAAGACTTGGAGAAATTAAACAGGAAAAGGTTGTTAGAGGCCTTATAGACTACACAGAGATTACTCCAAAGTAGTCTGTATAAAACAGAACTGAGAAACAGAGCTTTACATCCTTCATATCATATGGAATTCAGGACATTGATTTTCGCAGTGAGGAAATATAGGGGTTTTTCAAGTTGGATCATATGTCTGGGAAAATATATGACAAAGGTTGTGTGTATTGTCTCATGGTCCTGAGAAGGGAGGGTTAGAGAAGGATGGTATCATCCATTGACCTTGAAGATATTTTTTTCGGTAATCAACCAGGCACAGATTATCATCATAAGTACAAAACAGCACAACTAGTCCTAAGGCATATTGGATAACATCTGGAAAAGATTACAACAGGATGAAAACAACCAGATATAATGTCATCTGGACTAAAAGCAAAAAATAAAGTATTTTATGTGAGAGGAGAAGCATACCCCGAAACACACGTGAGCCCATCCCATGTCTCACACACACACACACACACACACACACACACACACACACACACACACACACACACACACACACACACACACACAGGTCCATGGTCATACAAATATGAAAAAGGGAGAAATCTCCTAAAAGAAAGGAATCACTGATATTGCATAATAATAAACCACACCAATAGTAATTTTATATGAAAAACAACAATCAAAGAGTTACGATTCTATGAGTTTGAAGACAGTATGATGGATTTCAAGCATTTCACATGCTTTGCAAATATTTGCCCTGCCTCTCATTGCTACAGCTACTTTACACTAGTAAACAAGACACAGCTAGGAAACTTTTGCACTGGGGGGACTGGCTTGACATGGGGAATAACTGTTCAGGAATATGAAAGGACAGAAAACATAGATGCATCTATCTAAGGTCCAGCAGCACAGTTGAAAAATGTGGTCAGGATGGAAATTCAGTCTTCTGTATAATAACATCATTATCAAGGGAGAAGAAAAAATAAACAGTCACAAGCTAAGAGATAAATGAAAGGGGAGCAGACACTGAGTTGAGATAAGACAGGAAATGATATATGGTTAATGCTAACAAATTAATAAAGATAATAAATGATGGCATATCAGAAAGGTGGAATTGCAGTAAGTTGCTGAAACGGTGGTCTGGGAAATGAAGGCAATTTAAAATGTCTTATTTGGTGCGGTAAGTAGAGGAACAAAGAGTTAAATAGGTGAGAACAGATAAATTCCAAAAAAAATATTTGCCTGATAAAGAGCAGTTTGTCAAACTTTTAAGCTTTAAAAAATATGGTCAAGAACTCAGAAAGAGCCCCACCACTTGCAGTAATGGCTACAGAAAAAAGGCCACATTATCAGCTAATTTGCATGTCTTGGAATCACCGTTAACCACTGTGAGTGTAAATCAGCACTTTCCTATGGGAGTTAACAAAGCTTTGCTAATATTTGCACTACCTTCCATTATTATAAAGGCACAATTGTATAAAGTTATCCCTGGTGGCTAGTTTTTCCCTTCAACCCTTTGGCTTATGCAACATATTGGCACTGGCACCCACCCATTCACACTCTCTTACACACATACACACAGCAAAACACACACACAGACAGCTAGACAGACACTCATCAGACACACACACACACACACACACACACACACACACACACACACACACACACACACACACACAAGCCATACCTGCCCTTGAGTTGTCTGTATGTCTTTGATGCCTCATTGATTAATGCCCTCATAAGTCATAGATGATTATAGTCATTAATTAATATTAGACTTTAGAGTTTCAAACTTCATATCCTTTAGTAAATGCATGCTAATGGAAAATGTGTTCATCTAGTGACTTTCTAATTTTATGAGAGGAATAATTAAAATCTGTCCCTGGCTCTATGTCTTTGTACCCTCGTTATTTTTGGCTTTGTATAGATCTAATAATAAAATCAAAGGTGATAAAATCCATGGTAATAAAATCAAATCATGAATCTTATAAAATCCAAACTGAAAAACCTTTTAATGCACAGTTTATGATTAAAGAGCTTTCTCTTTTTAAAGAAGTTACATTTACCATGTCATTTAGACTTAGTGTCTAATAATACTTGCCAATAATATTCCCTCCTATCTCATAACTCAGTTGCACCTTCTTTGTCATAAACAGAAGTATCTGATTGAAAATTTGCAAATTTTAAAACATTCATCACAAACTTTCACATGCCTAAAAACTGCATTCATCTCATCATTCATTTTAATTGCATAATTTTCATGCAGCCTTAATTTCCTGAGCTATATGCACAATGACTAGAGTATTCCTTACATATTGTCGCATAACATTTGCTGTTTTGCATGTGTATGCATCTAAAAATTTAAACATTTTTGCCTTTAACAGCCAACAACCCATTTACTCTCTAAGCACATATGCACAATAAGTGCAATTATACAACTTATCATTTTGCCCTTCTCACTATATTCAACTTTTCTTTTCTTTTTCTTATTGTTCAGCATATCTCTTACTGCCCTACCTTTAATAAGCAAATTCTGGATTTTCATTAAATAAAGAGAATATACCTGAGTACAGTTTTAAAAATTTTCAGTTATCAGAAATAGCATATTTTATCCACCACTATCCAAGATGTTATTTAATTTCATAGCTTGTATATAAATAAATAAGGTTTATATCTACCTTCTATCTCCTTATCAACAGTAACCACCCCTTTTTCTATAACCTGATTAGCATAAACCCATCTTTAAAAATGCATCCAATAAAATCGGAATTTCTTCAGTCTTTTTTTTGTACAGGTAAGCCTACTTGCCCAAATTAACTTTTAACTACATGCTTTTTGAGCCATGTAGAATGCCAACAAATAAAATTCAAATAATTACTACTGGCAACATCTTTGTACTACACAAAAGTGTACATGGATCCCTTTTCAAATAAAAGCATAATATGCAGATTATTAATCTGCCTACTATTTAAATTTATTGTAAATTTTAAAAAAGAATCTATATTATTCATGTATGAAAAATGTTGCAATTCATTTTCAGTCCCTTTCATTATAATAATAATATCATCAATGAAAAATTTATATAACTTAATTTTATTCATAAAATGAGAATTAAACACCTTGATCTCGTCCAATGTAGCCATAAAAAAGATTAGCAAAGTAGGTTATAATTGCCACTCCATGGCCACACTATTTTTCTGCCTAAGTAACCTATCATAACAAATAAAATTGTATGATAGAATGACATCTGACATTTCTATAATCAACCCAATTCTAGAAGGAAGAAGCTCAGAATTCCTATATAAGAAAAACTACAGTCTTTGTCTACACTTCTTTTGCTACAAGGTTGAGAGGTAGGCTTATATTTGCCCAGTTCCTCTCCCTTGTAACTGACGAACTGTTGCAGGCCTTAAGAAAGCCCAGTCTTCTTCTTATATTATATAAAAACCTTTGCTATGCTAACACATTAATTAGTGAAGTAAATTAATGCTCTTGTTTCTGGCATCAAAAGTGCAGAGACTTTTCCCCTCATTGTAATGTTTTATACACACACACACACACACACACACACACACACACACACACACACACACACAGACATAGATATATATATATATATATATATATATATATATATATATATATATATATATATATATATATATATATTATATATATATATTATATATGTTCTTGTATTTCCCCCTGATAGTGCGTGGCAGCACAGAGGACCAATATCCTATGTGGGAGATGAGAAGGTGCATAGATTTGGCTTCGTTTTAGTGTCTTTAAGGTATGCTATTTAAGGTTTTCCTATTGTCTAGTAGCCTACCCCATCCCACAGAGTTTTATTTTTTTTAATTAGTGCCGTTAAGTCACTTTGTTAAGGAAGTGACCCTAGTGGCTAGTGTTATCTGCCACCCAACTCATAACTTTTAAGGGTCTTTCAGGCATGATTTGTTGCCCCTGCATCTACTGTTTTCCCCACTCACATCTTGTATAAGTGCTATTAAGGCACAATTGTGTACCCTAAGTGCTGAGATGAAAGAGTTAGCCATAGTGTCTAGCAGTTCCCCTCATCCTGTCTTTTTTCTTGTCTTATTAAGTGCCTTTCAGCCACATTCTGTACAGTATCCCTAGTGTCTCATTATTCCTTCCCATCACCATCTTTGTTAAGTGTTATGATGACATGAGATGACAGTGTCATCCTTGGTATCTAGCGGTTCTTTCCAATCCAATGTTGAAGATTTTGTTTGTTAATCTAAGGGAGTATGGAGGTTTGATAGCCCCCCCCCCCATACACACACACACATTCATTCATTCTAAACATACACACCTACCCCCCCCCTCATTAACTCCCTACTGCAACCACCCAGGCAGGCAAACACATAACACTCACACATGCAACCCCTTACATGTATATACACATACATATACACATATGCATACATACATATGCCAACACCACCTGCCTCATATTTACCAGGCACTTAACTCTACCACAATGGATGAACACAAGCTTTTGGCCATGTTCATTAACACAAGTGGCCTGGAGTTACTATATTAACTTATTCAGCCAATCATGTAAATGCCTTACTTGTAGGCAGTTCCAAGGGAGAGCTCATGGAAAATTAGCACATGCCTCCCCCAAGAATACCTCATTAGCATTCAGCACAGCTATAGAGACAGTCCAGTGTGGTGCTGCATGTGTTTATGTAGTAGCACCATGATAGGGCTGTCTCTGAATCCAAAATGGTTTAGGGGAGTACATGTTGTATATAGCTAAAGGTAACCTTTCTGAATCAAGCCCGCAGAGTTTCTTTGGAAGACACACTAAGAACGTATGCAGCATTACAAGGTGTCCCTACTAATGCTCAAGTGTAAACCGAATGAGTCGACAGATTGTCAAGTACACTTCAACAAGTTTGTTCTTGTGATTGCTGTTTACCACTGAAAATCACTTTAATTGCAGTTTCTATTAGTACACCAACAGTAATTCAAAGTTTTTTGGCTTTTCAATGTTCCCTCCAGTTGCATGACCAAGGTGTTAATACATTTAAATAAAAGAGTGCAGGAGCCTTACTTTTAAGACTTTTTTCCTGCTCAATGCTTTGATTTGTTAGTTTTAGCTGTTTGTAGTATCAACTGGACATCACTTGATGATTCATAGTAGAACAGTAGAATTAAATTAAATAGTATAGACCAATGCTTTCCAAGTTTTTGAATACAAGATGACTTTTAGAAAACAAGTCCAATGCAAGATCCACAAATAGAAATACGTTCACACAAATGTGTAACTAAAGAGGAAAATATAGTCTTCTGAATGCCAGCTGCAATGTAAAACTCTGACTACAGTAGTAAAAAGGGCAATGAGCATTTTTAAGAAAACAGAAAGGAGCAGTGGACCTCATAGAGCCTAGAAAAATGGGAATATGGAATTGGGCATGGTGGTCTTTTTTTTCAGAAGCACACATCAAGGTAAAGGAATTTTTGGTTGGCTGAATCCTACTCTTTTAAGGTGCTAAAAAGAAAATCCATGGAGGTTAAAAAATCAATGGAGGTTAAGACCTCAATTCATGTTGTGGTTTTGGTCTTCTTATAATTTTTGGTATGACTTCTTTGGGAGAAGACATTGGCATAATTAAAATGTTGTGAGAGTTTTGGGATCTGAGCAAAGCATATCTAACATACATTTCATTATGGCTTGGAAAAAAGTTATTAGCTTGGTGCAAAGAACTGAAATGTGTGAATGACGGCGTTACTCCATGCTGTTACATCCCACTGCAATAGTGGAACTCAACACTTGTTTGTCTAGCTCGGGGTCTACTTATCAAAAACATGAGTATGCCATTATGTAGGCGATCACCATTTTGCTGAATGATCAGTTAATCATATTCTTTAGCATTCTTGGGTACCCCAGTCTCACCTGATTTACACTGGGCATATCAGCTAAAAATCTCTGAGAGATAATTTGATGAAACCGTTTGCTCATTTTACACTAGAAATGAAACAGTCTGTATGGAAGACTGCCAAAGCAACATCCTTGTCAAAAGGTGCAGAAAATTGTTGGGTTGCCTTGGTTAACATGCCTTTTCAAAGTTGTCTAGAGGTCTATAACAGTACTTTTGCACTAGTTCACATTTTATGAATGCCAGCAGAGTATGTTCAAATTATAGCACTATTACGTTCTTCAGCCTTCTTAGGAAAGCATGTGCCAAAGTATTGGAAAACAGATTTCTTCCAGTACTCTAATTCAGAAGTAACAACGCACATTATGTCCTGCTCAAGGAAGATAGTATCTACTCTTTGTGCTTGACCAGATATTGGAGGGGTCATGGGAGTTTGCCAGTAAAACCTACATGTGTTTTGTGGACTCAGAAAACACATATGAGCCCACACAACAGACTCCTTTGTGCACACATTATAAACAGTATGGTGGTCCCAGGGGTCTGTAGCACTTCATTCTATCTATGAATATAAGGAGTAAGACTTACGTGTTCATTATCTTCATTAAGGTGAATACATTAATGATGGGTATAGGACAGCACCAAGGATTCATCTGTCTTACCACCTGTCTGAAATTTACATGGATAGGATATGAAAACATATGTTCTTTTACCTTCAATGACTATCACCTTTACAACTGCAGTAGAGCAATTAAGTGCTGAGTATAAAGCTATTGAGATAGAAGACAGTACATTAAAGTCAAACGTCTTGGACACCTGAGGCACCGAAGTTGAATTATTTTTGGGCATTGTTCATGACTAAAGGCATAGGTGATTGAGAGATGGATCAACAGATGATTGAGTGTGTGTGGTGTACTGGACTGTTGTGATAAAAAAAGAAATTTGCCTACTGACTGAAAGTATGAGATCATTGATGAAAGCAGTAGAAATTAAATTTCTTGAAATGGTAGCTAAGTCCTCAGCCTGGGAAAGACCAGCGAGGTTTTATAATATCTGAGGATCTCAAAGTGCAGACATTGCTCTCTTATTGCTCAAAAGGGTCAACTAAGATAGTTTAAACACTATAGGAAGATGGTACCTGGGCATCAGTTGTAAGTGGTGTACCAGGTGCAGCTCGCATAGTGGAGATCCCCAGGGCAGACCCATGGCATGTGGGAGGGCTTATATCCCTCAGCTGGCCTATGAACATCTAGGAATCACTCAAGATGAGTTGGACACTGATGCTAGGACTCAAGAAGACTGGCCTACTGTGCTTAGATTGGTCCGACCTCAACCCTCACCATGACAAGAAGATTAGAAAATGAACAGATGGTTGGATGGATGGATAGATCAATGGAGAGATGGACTGCTTTGTAAAGGTTGCAATATTCATTTAAATAATTTTAAGTTGTTGTGTTTTCCATCATAAGGTATTCAGTATTTTGGTATTCAGTTTTATTGTCTACAATTAATAATAGAGGAACATGATCATATAGCTTGTAAAAGTAAAATCTTTCAGCTTTTCCCAGTTAGGGGGTGCCACAGCAGAACTCCGGTCCGCTAATGATTGGCAGGAGATTTTTACAGTGCTGAGTTGCCAGCCTGATGCCCAACCTTCAAAGAAGGGACACCCATTCACACTCGCACCTACCTGCATGTCTTTAACGTCACTCGACCATGGGGAGGACATGCAGACTCCACACAGAAGGCGCTCCAACTGAGAATCGAAAGGGAGAATCTCTTGCTGTGAGGTGACAATGCTAACCACAGCACCACCGTGATGTTAAGAAAATGTGTATATATCTCTAAGCGTGTGAGTGAGTGTGTGTGTGTGTGTGTGTGTGTGTGTGTGTGTGTGTGTGTGTGTGTGTGTGTGTGTGTGTGTGTGTGTGTGTGTGTGTTTTATGTGTCTTTATGTCACTGCCTTGTCTTTGTATCTGTGGAGGAGGCTAAAGTTATAAGCCTTAAGAGCTTATAAGGTTTGCAAAGGTACAGAGTTTCAAAATATTCCACTGGAGATATTTACTTTACATAACTATGTCATCAAGACTGAAGCCCTGTGTTTTAGAACTCATTTATACAGTCATATACACCCTCTTTTGCAGACAAAGTATACAGTGGCAGAAGTAGAACTGAGAGTGGCCTGACCTCAGAAAGAAGTATGTGTAAAATACTGAAATGCTTATTATTAACAAAACAATTATCACCACTATAATGTAACAGCTTTAGCTTAGGAGGACCAATATAATGAAGAGGTCCAACTATGCAGTAAAATAGTAGGTGACTTGATTTAGAAGTACTTGGCAAATCTCTTGTCAGAGAGAAGTGACTGGATGCTCCTTCTGTTAAACTATAGACTGCCTTATAAGTGATGAGCAATTCAAAAATGTTTAGCATTCCTTTACACATGGTACTTAACAGTTCTGTTGCTTGCACATGGATTACACTGCCTATAGTGAAATAAAAATGTAACAGAAAGCAAAAAAATGATTAGCCAAAGCAGATGCTAAGACTGAGTATGTGAGCAGGCTAGCTATAGCATGTTGCTAAATGTGAAATTGCCTACAGCAATGCTAGAAAACATTTATTTTCCAAAGTAGTAGATATAACTATTACATGAAATATCTTAATAATAGAACTAGTGGGTTCAACATCAGCTTAATACAACATATCAAAAATGCAACCTTCATTAAAAAAAATCACAAAGGCACTTGTGAGACAAAGAACATCGCTCATTCCTTAAGTAGGTACCCGGGAATGCATATATCATGCATATAGTAGTAGAATGAAGTTAAAAGTGTTTATAGCACAGTGTGTGAGCATTTCACTAGTGAAATGCTTTATAACACTACCTCAAAATCATAAAATCAATGTCTGGAATAGCTGAGCACTGTGTGTTTAACCATGAAGTTCAAGCAGGTGTGTGTGTGTGTGTGTGTGTGTGTATGTGTGTGTGTGTGTATGTGTGTGTGTGTGTGTGTGTGTATGTGTGTGTGTGTGTGTGTAAGCACTCATGGAGGGAATGAATGTCCACTTGACTTGTACACAACAGAAGCTGATTCAGAATTTCGTGGACTTTCTTATTTGAAGCTTGAATACTGCCTTTTGTAAATTGTTGATATGCACTCAGCAAAATCTGTAGTACTGTTTTATCGATCTTCTTCTAATTTCAGGTGCTCCCATTAGGTTCACCACAGCAGATCATCTGTTTCTATTTCTTCCTGTCTTCTGCATCTTGCTCTGTCATACCAACCACCTGCATGTCCTCTCTCACCACATCCATAAACCTTATCTTAGGCCTTCCTCTTTTCCTGTTACCTGGCAGCTTCATCCTTAGCATCTTTTCCCCAATATATTCTGCATCCCTCCTCAGCACATGTCCAAACCAATGTAATCTTGCCTCTCCGGCTTTGTCTCCAACCCTTCCAACCTGGGCTGACCCTCTAATATATTTATTCCAAATCCTGTCTACCCTCGTCACATTCAGTGCAAATCTTAACATCTTTAACTCTACCATGTCCAGCTCTGACTCCTGCCTTTTTATCAATACCACTGTCTCCACCCCTTATAACATAGCTGGTCTCACTACACTCTTGTAGACCTTCCCTTTCACTCTTATTGGTACTCCTCTGTCACAAATCACTCCTGACACTCTTCTTCACCCACTCCATCCTGCCTGTACTCTCTACTTCACCTCTTTTCCACACTCACTATTACTCTGAACTGTTGATCTCAAGTATTTAAACTCATCCACCTTCACCACCTCTACTCCCTGCATCCTCACCATTCCTCTATCCTCCCTCTCATTCACACACATATATTCTGTCTTAGCCCTGCTGACCTTCACTCCTCTTCTCTCTGGAGCATATCTCCACCTCTCCAGGGTCTCCTCCACCTGTTCCCTACTCCCACTACAGATCACAATGTCATCTGCAAACATCATAGTCCACGGGGACTCCTGTCTGATCTTGTCTGTCAACCTGTCCATCACCATTACAAATAAGAAAGGGCTCAAAGGTGATACTTGATGTAATCTCACCTCCACCTTAAACACATCCGTCACTCCCACCACAGACCTCACCGGTGTCACACTACCCTCGTACATATCCTGTACCACTCTTACATACTTCTCTGACACTCCCTACTTTCTCATACAGTACCACAACTCCTCTCTAGGCACCCTGTCATATGCTTTCTCTAAGTCCACAAAGACACAATGCAACGCCTTCTGACCTTTTCTGTACTTCTCCATCAACACTCTCAGAGCAAACATTGCATATGTAGTGCTCTTTCCTGGCATGAAACCATACTGTGGTTCAATCAATACCTTTACATTTTGAAGAGGAAATTTTTCAGGTAATGGCCATTTCAGAATACTTATTGGATGGTCTTCAAATGGCTATGGTGCTGCAATATAGATATTTTGGGGTTTATACCATATATTCCTTACAGTTTTTTATATTTTTCACTATTTGAGTTAATGCTTTAAGAGTATTATGTTTACTGTTCAGATATTTCAAGTTATTGAAGGCATTAAATATTGAATACTGGAGTCACCAATCCCAATGCATTTCCAGCAAGTCAGTGGCTGACACATTGGTATAGATGTTTTTAGCTTACTGGTGTTCTGCTTCCTTGAGTATCTGTATAACATCCAAAAAGCCTCACAGTCAATGTGGTGAAAAAGACAAAATAAAATAAAGAATGCTGCATGACATACTAACATCAGTATGTTCATTCGAACTACAACCATATGGAATATTTAGAACATTACCCCGCAGGTTGTGTAAAGGTACAGTTTTAGATGAGCAGTTCCTTGACAAAAATACCTTCTGAATGCAAAAAATGGTTACTTAGGTAAATTAGGGCACATTAAATTTGCAAAACCTAGAAATGTATATATTTCAAATGGCGCCAGTAATATATTTCAGAATAACTTGACTCCCTCATTCAAGGAAACTGAGACTCATAAAATCAACTGTTTAAAGAAAAATCCAGGAGAATAATTATAAAAACTTGGTTTTACGTGATGTTCAAATCTGCTCACAAGTCACTAAAGGGACAGCATTTTGTTTAAGAAGAAAGTTTAATTTAATCTAATTAATAGTAGCAAGGTGGTAGGTTGATATACATTGTATATTGTTTGTGATGACGTGAGGTATAGCCACCTATGCCAGGAAAAGTAGGGCAGTAGATGTGTAACATATGCCAGCACTGCTATCTGGAATTTTGTAAAGAATTATATGTCATTTGTACATCAAACTGATTTGTACAGATGCCTGTGTTGTAAAGTTGCTTGTGTTAAAAATGTATCAACAGTGTTTCCTGCTGAACAGAAAAGAAATATACATGAATTATTGTAACTGTTTCAATGCATATGTTTTAAAAGAGGCTACTAGAAGAGAAGAGTTAATCTCAAACTTTAAAAATAGTAAGACATTAAGTTACTGGGCCTAGGCCATAAGGATATCTCACAGTTTTGAATGAAGCCAGAGATGCACTGTCTTTAAGAAGTATGTTTTATTAGCTCCTGTAGGAAGATTAGAAGTATTTTATGGTTTTATGACATCGAGGAGCTGCAGCAGATCTTGCAAGCCTCTGGGTGTGTGTAGTATTGACATATAGGTGCTAAATCCTGTCAGCTTCTAGCAATGGGGGGGTTGCATGGGAACCACGAGTCAAATGAACAGATGTCTGTGATGTCATTCTGGAATCCATCACTAAAATAATGTTTAATACTAGGTAAGACTGAAGTCTCATGGCACTCTGTTTTGGAAACCTGACATTGAAGGATTACCCACCTACTTCATCTTGTCTTGTTCTATTAAGTGACCAGGAAATATTAACTCTTTAAATTAGTTAGGAAAATATAGTGAGATTAGTTAAGTACTGTTTGTCTGTATCTGTTTGAATCTATTCATCTGTTCATCTGTGTTATTTTAAAACATTCCTGTGGTTGAAACTCTGGTGTTTACTGTAAATCGATATTTAGTATTTCATGTTCTTTTCTTATTTATTATTAAATATATTTAAACTTTTCATTGTGGCTGGTCCTTTAGAGAATATTTTAACCTTTGTGGGTATTTATATCAGTTTGGTGACTCCGTGGCCACTCCTGAAAGCCTTACTGCATTGGGCAAACTACTATTTTATTAATAATAATTTCACTCGCTATAATTGGGTACCCTTGTAAGAGCCTTAGGGTAGCTGGCTTGTGAGTGTCTGGTGGCAGTAACTACCTTATAGTCTAGACAGAAGGGGCATAGCTAGTAAATTTGTGCCAGCCTTTCCCAGGTGTGTGTGTGTGTGTGTGTGTGTGTGTGTGTGTGTGTGTGTGTGTGTGTGTGTGTGTGTGTGTGTGTGTGTGTGTCTCTCTCTGTGTGCAAATCAAATCTCGAAGAGTGTGTGTGTCAGCTACTTGGAGCAGGGACAAGAAGCGCTGGTTTCATGGAGAGAGTGGTGGAGGACTTGGCTTGGACACTTAGCTGAGTATTTAACCCTGCAGCTGTGCCAGTGTGGATCCTTACTGGGGACCTGGGGAGAAACAGGATGAGAAACCCAGACCCTGGGCTGAGTGTGTTCCTTGTCTGCTCTTAATAGAAATTGTGCTTGATGCACAAAACTGCATCTGGAAATACTGAGTGTATCCATTTTTGTTTGAAGTGAACCTCCCTCTCCAGGTTCAGTGATGAGGATTGAGTCTCCTTGATTACTGACACAGAGAGGGGACATCACAGTGTTGTCATCAAGTTTAAGGCTACTAGGCAGATTAACAAGGTGGTAAGTTGCATCTAATTGTATTGTGTTATCAAGTTTAAGGCTACTAGGCAGATTAACAAGGTGGTAGGTAGTATCTAATTGTATTGTGTTATTATCAAGTTTAAGGCTACTAGACAGATTAACAAGGTGGTAGGTTGTATCTAATTGTATTGTACTAAGCATAAATTAATCGTCTTTGTTGCACAACACAATGAACTTAGTAAGATTAAATATTTTACTTTAAGGCACTTTCTCAGAATGAATGAGCTGTGGGAATCATTTCCATGTCAGTTTTTTGTATGTACTGTGTTACAATCTGTATTACTGAAGTACCTTTATGTTGAAAGGTGTAAGTGAGAGCACACAAAGGAAAACACTGTACATTTTATTTATCACTAGATAATCTTTAGAATTCTACATTTTCTTCTTGACCATACTGTACAAATATTGTTATAGTTCAAAGATAATAAGTTATCAGCCATCTACCATGTTCATTCTTCTTTGGTATTGCTACGTATACCAAGCAACATTTCTACTTCTCTTAAAGAGCCATTTCCGGTTATATAACATGCAAGCAGTTCATTCTCTCTCCTTCCTTGTAGTCTGACAAAAGACATATTTTCAGGTAGATGAGAGTGTAGAACGTGTATCATCAGAAGTAATGAGAAACTGGATTGTATGCTGTAACACAGAAATGATGTAAGGAAAATATGTCAGCCTTTCCTACCCCACTGCTTGTAGTAAATATTAAGCTTAAGACTACGTTTCTTTATTTGTACTAAGAATGATACTTGTGTAGAGACATCCTTACATAACAGAAATGCTTTCACATTCTGTGAAGAAAGTGCACGTCTTTACTGATATTTAGTAATTCAACAGAATTCTGTATGACTTTATGACACCAAGATAACCCTATGGCCATAAGCAGACAACCTTATGGTATGTATTCATTGTTCACTACTTAAGTGGTGTGTACCTCTGTCTCTCCAGTGAATGCCTTCAGTGGACATTGTATCACTACAGGGTTATACAATAGTTAGTGGAATTAAACAGATCAGTATTGCCATCTATCTATATCTGTATCTGTATCTATATCTATATATCTATCAATATCTATCTATATCTATCTATATATATATATATATATATATATATATATATATATATATATATATACATAGATAGATAGATATTTATATGGAGATCTGTCTATCTATATATTTATATTTCCTTCTGTCCTCTTTCACCATCATTTCTTGAATCATGGTAGATTTTATTCTTTTTGCTAACACTATGGGTATTATGTAGTGCTCTCATAAAATGTCACAGGAGGAATATCACTTCCAATAAATATCAGAAATAGCTGCCACAGAAAAGCTATGTTGCTTGTAGTTGGTATACTCCCCCAAAAATCATTTAGTACTGTTGTGAAAATGAACTGTGATTAGTCATAGTAAATCCTTAACAGACATTTATATTAAATGATATCATCTGCACAATAAGGAAACATAACATAACACTTGCAGTTTTTCATGGATTCATATGGTAAGAAAATTTCTTCCTGGAGGTCACCTGCATTTAAACAAACATTGTAGACTGGCATCGCTAACAGGTATGGACTCTAGAACACTTTAATTCAGTATCTTAGTTTTTCTGAGAACCCATTACCTAATTTTAGCCATTTTTTAGCAGCTTCACTAAGCTATTGCCTATTTTATACATTGGTTACTCAATTTGATTTTATAGGGTCTGGCAATTTTCTAAGCAATTTTTTAAAATGTTTTTTGCGGGATATGCAGTTGCATGAGGTCCCAGCATAGCGAGTATAAAATTTTGCTTCCCACTAGTGAGCTAATGCAACATTTTTACTCTAATTAATATATTGGATGACTAAATTCAAACAATGACATTGGTGAGGATAACACATTTCTGAAGAAATGTGATGCATGTTCCCAGCAAAATGTATTTCTCTAATATCATGTGCATAGGTTAAGTGCTTTAAGCTTTTCTACATTTTAGAGCATACGGACCAGTGCAGGAGATATTTGAGTATCCCTCTTCCTGTGGAGTAGAATCCCATGAGAACTAACACCTGTCTTTTCATTTGGGCCATTTTTGTTTCATGTATAAGACGCTGGATATTGATTAACAGTACAAGTCTAATTAGTAAAACACTGAACGTGAAAATGATTTTTTAAATTAGCAGGTGCTGTCAGCCTGGCATATGTATCACAGCTGCATACATCCTACAATAGAAAGCAGATAAAGAAAAAAGAACTATTGCTAACTTTTAACAATGACTTCTAAAATAATTGGATAGTGATCTTTGAATCTCTATAACGTTAATAACTAAACAGAGGTACAGAGAGCAAAAGCAACCCACAACACCTTACACCCACTCACACTGACAGGTTGTTTTTGCTATGACATCTGTGAAAATAAAAGAAGGCCTTTCATAAGTAAGGCAAGTACTGCTGGGTTTAAATATTTCCATATATGACCACATAAGAGAAATTCTTAAACTTTAACTTAAACTTTTGTTTAAATTAAACTCATACCATTTACTTTCATTGATTTGACTCTTTTTCATCTTAATCTTTGCTGTTCTCATTTTGTGCTGATGTACATGACAGACAGCTGCTTGTCAAAATGAAGCAGCTGGCCCTAACAGTGAGCAACTTTAATCATTAATTATGCACTGTACACTTCTGCTGGACTGTTTATTGTGGGGCATAATTTTATAGGTTTATATTAAGTTAATGACCACCAGGGCCTTTATAAGCCTAGGTGTGTATCCCACTCAATTGTGTCTCTGTGTTTTATTGGTGTTTACTACTTGGGAAAATGTTAGGTAGTTTCTAATGGTTAGGGAGGCATGTAAGCTTGGAAATAGTTACTGTCTGCCATTGTCTATCAGAGACATGGGGTTCAGACAAGTGCTGAATTTGTGATTTCCCATCCCTTGTTCAAGGTTATGCTTAGATATGGTTAAGAATAGATTCTGCTTCACATGGATTAGAAGCCTGTTCCGCACTATGGGGATCCTCTAAAAAACACATCTGTCTTACCAACTTGCCCTATTTATGATGTAAGCAAAATTTGAGTAGATTTTTTCCAGTGGTTCTGATGCTGTTCATTTTACAGATGTGCAAGAAGTCCATCAGACGTGGATCCTTGAATGCTTTTGTAATAGGTTTATTGCAGGTAAGCAGTCTACAGGCTATTACACACCTACCCAGTAATCAGACAGTGATCAAAGATGAGACTCGATCCCTGTACTGTGGGTCTGTAAGGCAGTCACCTTAGCCCTTATGCCAATCACTATTCTCCTGGAGGAGGAGTCATCACTTACCCCACTAACAGCAAACTGGTGAATTAAAGTCATCAGAGGACATAGTCACTGAAACTGTGGTTCACACTATGAAAACAATATATAAATTTTTTGGAGGGAGAAAGTCACATTGCCACCCAATGGCATCCACTACTTAAGCTCTAGAGTTAATCACACAAGAATAACTTTGTGATTCTGACTACCTGAACCTTACAAATGGCATGTGTCTTAGTGGCACAGATGGACAGACTGAAAAAAATGTTTTTTTGCAGGGCAGCTTCCACCACATCCACAAAAATATATATAAACAAGGAGTGAATGAAGCATTCACAAGGAGGGGCTGTTTTGAGTTTCTCTGGAGCGTGATCTTTTATTAATTACTTGCTTGTCATGTTAGAGAGAAAGCAATTATTTCTTGAAACTATTGTATGCTCTTTTGGGGAGTTTAGTCCTTCCCCATTGTTGTGCGACTATAGAGTCAGTATATATTATGTATATATATATATATATATATATATATATATATATATATATATATATATATATATATATATATATATATATATATATATATATATATATATATATATATATATATATATATACACACACACACACACACACACACACACACACACACACACACACACACATATATATATGTTTGTGTGTGTGTATATGGGTCCCCTTCAGATGATCAAAGTTTTAAAACTTCAAACGTTCTGAATGGAGCTCTCCATACAGCGCGGAATGGGAAATTTTCCCTTTTCCTCACTGTAGTGCGATCTCATAGTTGGTATATTTAAGTAGCAGGGGGTGTGGGGATGCAGGGGAGCTTGCCTCCCTGGAAAAACATACAGGAAAATTTTTGTTTTGGTTTTATTTCAGGTGTTCAAAGTTTTGAAACTTCGATCAGATGGTCTCGGCCATATGAAATTCGAAGTTTTAAAAGTTTGGTCATCTGAAGTAGTCCCATATATATGTGTATATATATATATATGGTTCTATCTGACTACGTCGACAAGTCAGAACGCCGACAGCGAGAACACCGACGCCAGAAGATCGAAAACGGAGAAGACCGACGGATCAAAACCCCGACGCTGAGAACATCGACATGGGAAAAGGCTGTGGATGTATGCGGTAGTGACGGACGTTAGGGTGCGAGTAAGGTAAGTGTGCAACTGTGATAGTTTGTGGGTTGGGGGCGGGTTAAGTGAGTTAGGGTTAGGGCGCGGGCTAGGTAAGTGTGCGACTGTGATAGTTTGTGGGTTAGGGGCGGTTAAGTGAGTTAGGGTTAGGGCGGGCTAGGTAAGTGTGCGACTGTGATAGTTTGTGGGTTAGGGGGTTAAGTGAGTTAGGGTTAGGCGGGTTAGGTGAGTGTCGATAGTGGCGGACCTTAGGGTTAGGGTTTGGGTTAAGGTTGTAGGTAGTTGTGTATGTGAGGTTTAGTGTTGGTTTTTAAGGATTTTGGTGTGCTTGTGTTGTGTGTGTGCTTTTTGGACCGGGGATTTGTTTTGTTTGTTGCTTGTCGGGATTATGGTGTGTCGGGCATGTGAGGTTTCGTGTTTGTGAAATGTCGGTTATGTGGTGTCGGTGATTTCGTTTTCGGCGTTTTGACTTGTCGACGTTGTAAGATAGATCCATATATATATATATATATATATATATATATATATATATAGATATATATTTTTTTTTTTTTATTTATATATGTGTGTGTGTGTGTGTGTGTGTGTGTGTGTGCATGTATACACAAAGACATATTGTATGTATATGTATGCATACACACACACACACACACACACACGTGTGTGTGTGTGTGTGTGTGTGTGTGTGTGTGTGTGTGTGTGTATATATATATATATATATATATATGTGTGTGATATGTGTGTGTGTATATATAAATATATATATATATATATATATATATATATATATATATATATATATATATATATATATATACACACACACACACACACACACACACACACACGCATTTTTTTTTTAATTTAATTTCGTGGTTACACAAAGGAAAACATCCAACAGCATTAATAAAATATATCTGCAGTGCTCTGATTGGTCTTTAAATACAAAAACATTCAGAATCTGCCTAGTTCAGGGATTTGGAACTGGGTTAGGGAAACTACATTTCAGGAATGAACTATTCACCATAGAATATATCATCAGTTTTTTGCAGATTATGGCCATACTAGGAAAAGTGCTAACACTAACAGTATTAAGTTCTGCATTTATGAAAATTGTTAATGCAAGTAGAAATAGATTTTTTTTCAAGTTGCTATCATATCTCTCTTTTTGCCGCAGTGGTCTGTACTTAAATTGGCTAGAGATGGCCAAATTACTTTTCATGTGAAAGGAACTTTACAATAAAGACGTGAATTATTCCTGTATAAGGATTATTTGGTACAAATCTCCATGTAATTGACAATGATAATCTAAGATTTCAAAATAAGAGACTTCTAAATTTTCTCTAATTTTTGTTTTCAGATCACTTTTGTTCAGTGTAAGTGTGGAACCCTTAACCATCTTAACCTGGCCAGACCCATGTCTTATGTGTTGAGAGATTATTGCAGCACTCAGAAAAAAGTGTACTAGTGCCTGTTCTGCATCTTTGTATTTGAT
The DNA here is from genome assembly GCF_019279795.1 of Protopterus annectens. Lineage (NCBI taxonomy): Eukaryota > Metazoa > Chordata > Ceratodontiformes > Protopteridae > Protopterus > Protopterus annectens. Next base: position 844,539,700 of record NC_056744.1, read on the forward strand.
TTATTATTTATTCATTTATTACTCTGTGTTTATTTAACAGGACAATGCACAGAGTCCAGCTGGAGCTTTTCCTGATGTAGCCTCTGTACAGGAAAATGTAAGTATAGTATTACGTAACACATCAGTAAGTAAGTATGTTACAGTCATAGATCTAGATCAAAACACAAACATCAGGTTCAAGAACAAATATCATGTGTATAACAAAGTGCTATTGTCTCTGCAGACAAAGTCAAATTGTACAAATCAACTTGAAAACTATACACAAGCTTCAGGAATATATATCAGGTACATATATCACAGTTGTAGTACAAGCTTAGTAGGTGAAACACAAATAGACATACTATTTTAAAAGGCAACTACATGTATCAGACAAAAGGGGCAGAAGCATGGTTAAATGAAGAACAATTCATGGTTAATAAAGGAAGAGAGAGAGCTACATTTAGGATTTGTATATTTACAGCAACACCCTTTTTTTCAGCTAAATCTTCTTGTGTACTTACACCCTTAGACTCTGACAGATTGCTTTTACTATTACATCTAAAAAAAGGAAGAGAAGACCTTTTATGAGAAAGGAAAAAATACTGAAAGAACACAAAAATAAACTGTCCATGTTCCACAGCTTTGTTCATACAAAGGTAAACACTCATATTTCCATCCAGTTTTCCAATTTATTTTACTTTTGCCAGAGAGGCAAGGGATCTACGTAGCCTTCCATATGTAGTGGATGCATATCACGTTACGCGACATGTATAAAGATAGATACAAAGTACTTTGATGAGCCAGATCTCCCTAATATCACAGCAATTAGTACAGGACATCTATACTAATAACATACATCAGCAGTAAAATATAGAGGATCATGATCTGGTCTCTGATAATAACCAACATATTACCTGCTTGACACATCGATGCTATGAAATTCACTTTGAGACAAAAGATCGAGATGTGAATGTTGGTATCCATTTTGAGAACATATAATAATGGTTATGATCAGTGAGATCTGATCTTAATTCTTTGTAGTAACACAGAACATTATCTACTACTTGTGTTACCAGTTACAGAAAAAATTTTAATGTGTTTTAATGGCTTTTGAAGCCTTTGAAAGGCAATGAAACATTTAACATGTATAATCAAAGTGTCTCTCTGAAGAATGAATAGCTTAAAAGCTGCTAGACAGTGGTCAAAACATTTTTGTTAATAAGTGTAACAAGCAAAGTTCTAACAGCTTTTGAAGCTGTTTTATCTTCTGCAACTGTTCTTTTCCGACCATCGTTGTCTATTCTTAATCCATAGTGTTACACTCAGTCTTAACAGTGATTAAGGGTACTTAACAAAAGCTTATTAAGCTTGTTTCTGTAGTCAGAATGGAGCTCTACAACCTTGTCTTTTTCCAATTTTTGGAGCAGAATTGTTGGGTTCCATGTAGCACATAATAACTAGAAGCAGGTCAAAGGATATGCGTCTTTCTATTATTCTTCCAAGAACAAATCATAATTTTTAGTGCACACAGGTTTCAGCGAAGCAGTTGGTCTCTGTCTTTCCTCAAAACAGTAAAGGCCTGTAGCCTACTGCTCTCTACTTATAGAATCAAAAGACTTTGTTGTTAAAATTTGACTATATAATCCATACTATAGCCAATAAGATGTCACCGCATTCCATAGGGCTACCCTGCAGCAATGCAATATAGTTTTACTTCAGTTCCTGATATAAGTTCATAGGCTCATAGTTAAGTACGAGGCTAGCTGCCCTTGTGGGCCATTATAAACCTAGCCAAATTTCCTTTTCAAAGGTGAGAATCAAACCCTGTACCTCAACCATTAAGACAACCTTCAACCAAATGATAATCAGATGATGATCAGATTCCAGACTGTAGGCTTCAATATTTTAAATTCAGAAGTGACATACCAGATTTTTTGTTTTGCTTTGTTTTGAAGTTTGATATTGCTAAACCATTGTGCCTTCCAGTACAGATCTGAATTATTAAAAACCCATTATCTATATCATTTGGCGGGTCTACCTGGTAACACCGACATGCCAAAACACAGACACCAAAATAACCGACACGACAAAACCGAAAGTTCAAAAACATGAAACTTTACATTCCCGACAAACCACAATCCCAACAATCAACAAAACAAATAACTTTCCCGAAAAACACACACACAACACAAGCACACCAAAAACCTTACAAACCTACACTAAACCTTACATACACAACTATATATGCACTAACCTTAACCCAAACCCTAACCCTAAGGTCCGTCACTATCGCGCACTTACCTTACCCGCACCCTAACCCTAACTCACTTAATCCACCCCTAACCCTTAAACCTGTCACTATTGCACACTTAGCTTACCCGCACCCTAACCCTAGCTCACTTAATCTGCCCCTAACCTTAAGTCCATCACTATCGCACACTTACCTTACCCGCACCCTAACCCTAACTCACTTAACCTGCCCCTAAACCTAAAGTCCATCACTATCGCACACTTACCTCACCCGCACCCTACCCTAATGTCTGTCACTATCACACACTTACCTTACCCACACCCTGACCCTAACATCCGTCCCTATCGCACACTTACCTTAACATGTCGGTGTTCTCAGCATTGGGATTCTCAACTGTCGGTCTTCTCTGTTGTCGATCTTCCTGTGTTGTTTATCTCGCTGTCGATCATTTGCAGTTTCAGTTAATTCAGGTAGATCCCATTTGGCACATGTAGGCTCACCCTCCTCCAGTGATAGGAATTCTTTCTAACTATATTAGTATAAATAGCAACATTTTGACAACTTTAGACTAAGACAGACTTGGAACCATACTGGTGTAAACCAGTGATCTCTAGCCTGACCCATTAATGGAGATGCACTTGTGGTCGCATTCTGTCATCTGGACTATTTCACATAACACAGACATGTTTAGGAGGTAAATCAATGTGTGTTAAATCAGACAATATTTGGAAGGTAGCTACCAAGACTGCTTTTAATAACACATGCTGAGTTAGCCTCTAAAATATTCCATGGAAGAAGTCCATAAAATATTAAATAAATATCATCTCCTTGTCTTTTGCCACCAAATTATTTCTTGCACTACATTTATAAAGATAGCAAGTAAGTACTATGTATCTCTGCTGAACTAGATTGACATCATGTTTTTATTCAACTCTCAAAGTCTGCTGACTCAAAGAACTGCAGAATTTGTGACACTAGAAATACAGTGCTTTTCCAACATTTGAAGGAAGTGGAAGGTCTGCTATTTAAACTGTGTAGCACTCAACACAAGGTATGCTATTTAAATTGTGTAGCACTCAACACAAGGTATGCTATTTAAATTGTGTAGCACTCAACACAAACAGAGGCTGTGTGCTTTACCTTCTACTGTCTACTTACAATGTTTGCTGTACAAAAAGAAAAAGGAGACCAGTCAAAATGTATCTGTTCACTGTTAAAGTAAGTAGAATAGAAATAAAGAATGTCATTATGTGGAGATGTGTAAGTGAATTATTTGCTGCTTCCATTTTGCTTCTCTGTTCAGTGGTATAATGACAGTGAAAAAATGACTTTGTCATGTTGTCCTTTAAATGTTGTAGTGCACTATAGTCATGACTGCTTTTAGGCCATTTCTCCCATCACACCAATTGATCGATAATATGTCAATTTTTCTTCTTACACAGTTTAGCAATTCAGTTTAGTACAGTAGGACTATAAACATATATTCTCACTTTTATGGCATTTTCAGAGGTAATTATATGTCTACGTATTGCCTTTGTTGGTCAAAATCATACACAAATTAAGAAATCAATAATTAGTCAATATAAAAATGAGTCAATTGGGAAAGCAGGCTAATGGCATGATTAGTGAACAGTTATATTCTGAACAGAATGTGAATTCTGACCACATTTAACTTGTATATAATTGTATGTCCATAGGTTAAATACATGCAGTCATATCCAGTATTCTTCACATATTTAGATGTATACTGCTTACATAATTCAGTGCAATCATAGCAATGTAGAACATAAAAAAAAGTAATTGATGATTTTTAAATAGGAACACACAAACTATTGTCAGAGCAAATTGGAAAAAAAAAGAAAAACATGTTTCTGTGTCAAACGTAAAGGAGCATATTACAAGGCTGGAGGAAAATAAAGCTCCAGGTAACACTCACATCATTCCTGTATTATGCAAATGTTTACCTTGGAATGTTTTGTCTTTTTTGCAAAAAGGATTCACAGAAATTAAAACTACAATTAACATATTTCCATCATGGAAATACACAATACTTTCTCCTTTACTAAAACAAAATACAAATTTATCTCTATGCTCTTCTTACAGACTCATATCATTATTGAATGTCAGTCATGAAATGTTTATGTCAATCCTTGTCAAAAGACTAAACAATATACTACTTACATTAATAAAGATAGACCAAACTGACTTTTTTATTAAATAGACAAACAAGGGGCCAGATTCCAAAAGCTACTTGCCTCCAAAACACCATGCTAAAGGAAGACTTCAGCACACTAGCTGCAGATGCAGTTTCAGAAAGCACATCACAAACAGTGTATTTTATTATTCAGCATAGGATAATTATGGATTCAGCATATGCGGTCTGGATTCCAAAATATAACGTCCATGCTGAACGCAACTTAAAATGCAACAACTTACAACACCAACTCTGTTTCTGAAATCCTTAGTGAATGCCATACTGCAATGCAAGGAAGGAAGCTAATCCCATGGAGTCCTATGGAACCCACAACAATACCAAAAAAAATGCTGCCTGCAGTGAATGAACTGCAACAGCATGTGGCACTACAAGCTATGGAGGAAGATCTTGCTATGCATCCTAAAAGGCAGCCAGCTAGACAGAGAGCCAAGTTGCAACTACCCCAACTCTCAGATCAAAAAATCATTAAGAGGTACAGCCTAGACAGATAGCTGGTGCAGGCTGTGTGTAACACATGTCCCCTGCACATGTCTTTGCAGACATTGCAAGGGAACCTAATTCTTCTTGAAACAAAAATGTGTCTGAGCCTAGGTGTGCTGGCATCTGTGATATTCCAGTGACATACAGGAGATGCTGTAGGAGTGCCACAGACAGCTGACAGTTGTATCCTGATGACATTTCTGGCAACAATGTGCAACAAGATAGATGACTGCATACACTTTTAATATACCCCCATGGAGTGGTGATCTGTCATGCACCAGTTCTATGACCTCACAAACGTCCCCCATATGCTTAGTGCAACAGACTGTACCCACATCCCTATTAAGACATTCAAGCACCCAGAAGCAGAAAAATACATCCAAAGAAAGGGGTGGCCGTCCATGAATTGTCGAGAAGTGTCCATGATGCTGCCATATGGAGGTAAAGTGGTCTGAGGGCTACATTCCAGCAAGGTGAAATAGCTGAGGGAATACTGATGGGTAAGTACATTAAAACAGCTAGGATTTAAGGTAAAGATATCCCAATCAACATTACTCATAATGACAGCATATGCTTTTCCTCTTCCCACAACATAGGTTCATAGGTTCATAGGTGGGTACTAGGCTAATGGCCCTAGGGCCTATATAAGCCTAGCCAAAAAGGTACCCCGGCTTTTGCCACCCAAGAAAATTATTGTCCTGTGCCCCTGTCTAGCAGATCCACAGAAGTGATCCCTGGGGTGAATTTTCTATCTCCCATCCAATCATCAAGATTTTTCTTGAAGAGTGCTAATGAGCTTTTCTTGATATAGATAGGTAGTTTGTTCCAGAGTATGGGAAGTCTCTGGGAAAGGAATCTATCCCTCCAGCATGTTCTGTTTATTGTGGTGACAAGGTTTAGGTCCCTAGAGCATGTAGCTCAGAGGGATTGGGATTTCTTTAAGTGGAGCATGTCCAACAGCTCTGGGTTTGACATAGCTTTGTATGTTAGGCAGAGATTGCCTCTGAGAAGGCGATATGCGACTGAGTAAAGCTGGAATTTTTTGAAACAGACTGTGCAGGGCATTTGTTTGAGGCCAGTAATTTTCTTTGTGAGGTATTTCTGCAGCCTTTCTAGTTGTTGTAGATGTCTTGTGAGATACATACCAAAAGGGGCATTGTACCCTATAATGGGTCTAATGAGTGAATAGTAGAGGGGAACAATGACCTCTTTTTTCCTGGATGAGAAACCTTTTGTGATGATATGTGCCACACAGAAGGATTTCCTGACTAATGTGGCAATGTGATTATCAAAGGAGAGACTAATGTCCACTCATGTCCCAAGGTCTCTTATCACACTTTCGGTGTTAAATAGACTACCGCCTATGTGGTAGTTCATGGGTACAAAGTTTTTACCAAAAGGTATGACAATGCACATTTTGGCATCAAGCTTGAGGCCATGGCTTTGTCACCAGGCATCTGTCTCAGTGAGACCCTTTTGTAGGATGTCCACATCATTAGCAGTTTTGATTATGGCTCCTAGTTTTCAGTCATCTGCAGACTTCATTATCCAAAGACCTTCTGTGTTAGCCTGTACTTCTGAGAAGTGGATACCAAACAGGAGAGGATCCAGGACTGAACCCTGTGGTACTCCACTTGTCACTGGTCTGAAGTCGGATTTGGAGTCTGCTACTTTCACACTGTGGGTTCTGTCAGTGAGCTCGTTGGCAACCCATCTTGTGACATAGGGATTTATACCTAGTTTAGTGAGTTTATCTATAATTCCAGAGTGGGGAATGGTGTTGAAAGCCTTGGCAAGATCTAGATAGGCTATGTGAACCACCTTACCCTCATCTATGGCTTTGGTGATTGCTTCAAAGAAGTCTATCAGGTTTAGGAGACATGCTCTGCCTTTTACAAACCTGAACTGGGAGGGATCCAGAGTTTGGAGATTACCAATGTCATTGTTTATAAGTTCCATGATGATATGTTCCATAGCCTTACAGACCAGGCTCATCATGCTAATGGGGCGGTAGTTCCCGGGGTCCCTGGTGGCTCCCCCTTTGTGGAGTTGGATAACCGTCGATGTGCACCATTCAGTGGGCACAAAGCCTGAGGTGAGGATATGATTGAACATGGTACCTATGTGGGGTGCCAGTTCATTCTGTAGTTTGTGTAGAACGCAGCCTGGGATATTGTCAGGTTCCATGGATGCTGTGTTCTTGGCTTTGGAGAGTGTGTTTTTTACCTGTGCAGATGTGATTACAGGAACTTTGCATTTTTCCACTATAGAGATAGACCCTTTAGTGGGTGAGGGGGAGGTAAAGTTAGCACTGAACCTATCTGCCAGGATGTTGGCAATATCAGTTGGTTCTGTATATTTAGTGCCATTGTGCTGTACCTCAGAGCATATCTGAGTGTTACTATTGAAATTCTTGACATAGCTATAGAATGCTTTGTGGTTGTCTTTAGAATCAGAAGCAATTTAGTTTTCGTAACTAGCTTTGGAGGATCTTATGAGGGATATCAGCTTTTTACTGAGGCTGACCAGGGAGTTATCCAATCATGGAATTTTACTCTTTTTTGCAACAGTTTCTTTCTTCTGTTGTAGAGTTTGTTTATGGCAGGAGACCAGCAGATAGGCTTCCTTGTTTTGGAGGATAACATCTTGGTTCTGTTAGGGATTGCACAATCTATGCACTTGTGTAAGTGCTTATAAAGTGCATTTGTGTAGGATTCAGCAGTCGTACCTCTATTGTCCGTCTGCATGGGTGTCATGAAGTTCTCCACTTCTGTCTTAAGAAGTGTGAAGTTGGCTTTGGAGAAATTCTTTACAGTGGTTTCCCAAATGGGGGGTGGGGGCAGGATGTGGATGTCTCAGGTGATTAGCTTGTGGTCGGATCTGCCCAACCAGGACTTGACCTCTGGTGTGGAACACCGGTTGCCCATGTTGGTAATGACCAGGTCTAGGATATTGCTCCCGTGGTGGGGGTGTGGATAAGTTGATCCAAGGCACTGGAATTTATGAATTCCAGAAAATGTTGAGCAAAAGAGTTGGTACATGAGTAGTTTTGCCAGTTAATGGTGGGGTAGTTGAAATTGCCCATTATTAGGGTGTTAAGTCGTACCATAATATTTTCCAGTGTATCAAGAAATGAGGAGTGGGAATCCTGGGGCATGGTGGGGGATCTGTAGCAAGCTACAGTTTGGATTGTGGTCTTGCCCAGAGTTAGTTGCACTTGGATAATCTCGGATGCATTATGCTGTGCAACTAGCCTGGATGTGTGGATATCCTTAATAAATATGGATACTCCTCCACTTTTAGTGTTTTGGTACAGGTTAGGTGGCCGAACGGTGTGGTATGAATTATAGCCTGGTAATGCAGGGGTGCTCTCTGGAGCCTTGTACCAGGTCTCTGTCACTGCACAGATGTCAATGTTCTCCATTTTAAGGAGTGCCTCAAGTGAGTGCATTTTGAGGTTTAGACTTCTAGCATTGAGTAGGATTGCCCTCAGATTTTGATTGCTTATACCTGTTATGGTGGTGAGTTTGTCATTTGAACCTTGAATAAAAAAGGCACTACAGGAGTGGCAAGAGCCTTAGCCAGTATCCAGAATCCCAAGGGCGACAGTTGCAGACCATCTATGGCAAAGCATTGTGGTCTGTTGATCATGTCATCCCAGGAAAACAGATACTGGATCCCCTTAGAATGACACCAGTAGTTTAGCCAATTGTTGAAGTCAATCATTTTGTCCTTGTACTGTGGTATCATTCTGGGTGATGACATGATGCTACTCAGGGCTAGGGTCATACCTGACTGGGCTACAAGATTGGACAGCTCCTTCATGTTTCTTTTCATGTAGTCCAGGGAGGTACATCTCAGGTCATTCACACCAACATGGACAATGACAGAGTCATATTTGTACTTGTTTTGTAGTGACCTGAGTGCATGCACTGTTTGGTGGATCCTGGCACTCGACAGTCAGCTGACAGTAACTTTCTCCTTGTTTAGCCAGTGGAACATTAGTGTGCCTGACTATAGAGTCACCTATGACTAGAGTATTGGGTACGTTGTTATGCCTTATGGGCTGTGATTGAGGGGCACACTGAGTTTGTGGGCTATGTGTCATTTGGATTGTGCTGGGGGGTGGAGGTTGCTTGCATTTCTGCTTTGGAGGTTCCTGTTGCTTGGGCAGATTTTTTATTGCTATAAATAACTTGTAAAAATAAGCATAAAACAGGACACTTAATGTTAAATATTGCAGAACAGGGTTTGCTCAGTGCCCTTCCTCTGATTAGTTCAGTGTGAAATGGCAGAAACACTCACAAGTTAACTTAAGTAACAGAAAGTAGAAACCTGAAACAACTTTAAAAAAAGCACGAAAGAACCAATGAGGTGCTTACTCCAAGCCGTAGTTGAAGTAACCCCAATCAGCCAATGACCATAAACACTTCCCTCTCACTGAAATGCAAGAATGGCATTGGCTAAACTAAGATGGCCTGGAACATGTGCTTAGACACAAAGCCTTTACAAGCAAACAACTAGCCCCAAAATGCAATCCTGAATATGGACAATGCTACAAATACCCACACTACTTAGGTAGAGAAAAAACTGCATAAATGTTTATTATGGAAGAAAAGCAGCAGTTTGCCTTTAAATGAAAGTTTTAAACAGATAAATGAGCAAGGAGACTCTAGAGAATGATTTTAATGGCAAACAAATAAGTTATATGATACAGTCCTTGGCAGGACATCAGAACAAACAAACCCAAAAAGGTGCTTAACAAACGTAAACAAAATTCAGTTAATACCTTAAACATAGTGAAACTAGCTAGAAAAGTATGCAGCAGACAATAAAAGTGCTATAAATAACTCATAAGAATAAACAAAAATCGGAAGACTTAATGTTTTGTATCGCATATCAGGGTTTGCTCATTGCCCTTCCTCTGATTAGCTCAGTGTGAAATGGCAAAAACACTCATAAATTAACTTCTAAAGTAACAGAAAGTTGGAACCTGAAATAACTTTAAAAAAAGCTCGAAAGAATCAATGAGGTGCTTACTGCAAGCCATAGTCCAGGTATCCCCAATCAGCCAATGACCATAAACACTACCCTCTAACTGAAATGCAAGAATGGCTTTGGCTAAACTAAGATGACCTGGAACATGTGCTCAAACAGACAGCCTCTAAAAACAAATAACCAGGTCCAAAACACAAGCCTGTGTACGGACAATGCTTCAACTAACTACACTACTTAGGTAAAACAAAAGCTGCAGAAATATTTATCACAGCAAAAAAGCAGCACTGAGCCTTTAAATGAAAGTTTTAAACAGATATAGGAGCAAGGAGACTCTAGAGAATGCTTTTAACAGCAAACAAGTTAGATGATACACTCCTTGGCAGGAAATCCGAACAAAAAAACCCGATCAGGTGATTAACAAATGTAGAAAATAATTCCTGACAAACATTGAAACTAGCAAGGAAAGTATGCAACAGACAATAAAAGTGCTATAAATAACTCATAAAAATAAGCAAAAAAACAGGATACTTTATTTTATATATCGCAGATCAGGGTTTGCTCAGTGTCATTCCTCCAATTATCTCAGTGTGAAATGACAGAAACACTCACAAGTTAACTTCTTAAGCAACAGAAAGTTGAAACCTGAAACAACTTTTAAAATAGCTCAAAAGAACCAATGAGGTGTTTACTCCAAGCCGTAGACCAGGTAACCCAAATCAGCCAATGACCGTAAACACTCCCCTCTCACTGAAATGCAAGAATGCCTTTAGCTAAACTAAGATGGCCTGGAACATGTGCTGAGACACCCACCCTCTACAAACAACCAAACAACTAGGCCCAAAACACAAGCCTGAGAATGGACAATGCTACAACTACCCACACTACTTAGGTAGAAATAAATTGCAGAAATGTTTATCACAGCAGAAAAGCAGCAGTGAGCTTTTAAATGAATTTTTTAAACAGATAAAAGAGCAAGGAGATTTTAGAGAATGCTTTTAACTGCAAACAAATATGTTATTTGATACACTTCTTGTCAGGAAATTACAATAAACAATCCCAAACAGGTGCTTAAAAAATTTAGAAAATTTCCAATTAATACCTCACACACAGTGAAACTAGCTAGAAAAGTATGCATCAGACAACAAAAGAGCCATAAATAACTCACAAAAATAAGCAAAAAACAGGATACTTAAAGTTATATACAGCAGATCAGAGTTTGCTCAGTGCCCTTCCTCTGATTAGCTCAGTGGGAAATGGCAGAAACACTCACAAGTTAACATCTTAAGTAACAGAAAGTTGAAAACTGAAGCAACTTTAAAAATAAGATGGAAAGAACCAATGAGATGCTTACTCCAAGCCATAGTCCAGGTAACCCCAATCAGCCAATGACCATAACCCCCCCCCTCACTGAAATACAAAAATGGCTTTGGCTAAACTTAGATGGCCTTAAACATGTGCTCAGACACACAGACTCTGCAAAAAAACAACTAAGCTCAAAATGCAAGCCTGAATATGGACAATGCTTGTACTATCCACACTACTTAGGTAGAAAAAAACTGCAGAAATTTTTATCACAGCAGAAAAACAGCAGTGAGCCTTTAAATAAAAGTTTAAATGGATAAAGGAGCAAAGAGACTCTAGAGAATGCTTTTACCTGCAAACCAGTAAGTTATATGATACACTCCTTAGCAGGAAATCAGAAAAAACATACCAAAACAGGTGCTTAACAAAAGTAGGAAAATTTCAGTTAACACCTCATACACAGTGACCTAGCTAGAAAAGTATGCAGCAGACAATAAAAGTGCTATAAATAACTCGTAAAAATATTCAAAAAACAGGATACTTAATGTTATATATCGCAAATTAGGGTTTGCTCAGTGACCTTCCTCTGATTAGCTCAGTGGGAAATGAGAGAAAGACTCACAAGTTAACTTCTTAAATAACAGAAAGGTGAAATCTGAAACAACTTTAAAGAAAGATTGCAATAACCAATAAGGTGCTTACTCCAAGCCATAGTCCAGGTAACGCCAGTCAGGCAAAGACCATAAAAGCTCCACTTTCACCAAATTGCAAGAATGGCTTTGGTCAAACTAAGATGGACTGGAACATGTGCTCAGACACAAAGCCTCTACAAACAAAAAACTAGGCGCAAAACGCAGGCCTGAATATTAACAACACTACAACTACTCACATAACTTAAGTAGAAAAAAAAAAACTGCAGAAATGTTTATTACAAAAGAAAAGCAGCAATCGGCCATTAAATGAAAGTTTTAAATGGATAAAGAAGAAAGGAGACTCTAGAGAATGCTTTTAACTGCAAGCAAATAAGTTATATGATACAGTCCTTGGCAGGAAACCAGAACAAACAAACCCAAACAGGTGCTTAACAAATGTAGAAACTTTCCAGCTAATACCTCACACACAGTGAAACTAGCCAGAAAAGTATGCAGCAGACAACAAAAGTGCTATAAATAACTCGTAAAAAATAAACAAAAAACAGTATACTTAAAGTTATATATTGCAGATCAGGGTTGCTCAGTGCCTTTCCTTGGATTATCTCAGTGTAAAATGGCAGAAACTCACAAGTTAACTTCTTAAGTAACAGAAAGTTGAAACCTGAAAGAACTTTAAAAAAAGAACCAATGTGGTGCTTACTCCATGCCATAGTCCAGTTAACCCCAATCAGCCAATGCCCATAAACACTCCCCTTTCACTGAAATGCAAGAATGGCTTTGGCTAAACTAAGAGGGCCTGGAACATGTGCTCAGACACAAAGCCTCTACAAACAAAAAAACTAGGCGCAAAACGCAGGCCTGAATATGGATAACGCTACAACTACTCACATAACTTAAGTAGAAAAAAAACTGCAGAAATATTTATCACAGCAGAAAAGCATCAGTGAGACTTTAAATGAGAGTTTTAAAGAGATGAAGGAACAAGGAGATGCTAGAGAATGCTTTTAAATGCTAACAAATAAGTTATATGATACACTGCTTGGCAGAAATCAGAACGAACAAATCGAAAATGGTGCTTTACAAATGTAGAAAATTTCCATTTAATCTCACACACAGTGAAACTAACTAGAAAAGAATGCTGCAGACAATAAAAGTGTTATAAATAACTTGTAAAAATAAGCAAATAACAGGATACTTAATATTATATATCACAGATCAGGGTTTTCTCAGTGACCGTCCCATGATTAGCTCAGTGAGAAATGGCTGAAACACTCATAAGTTAACATCTTAAGTAACAGAAAGTTGAAACCTGAAACAACTTTAAGAAAAGCTTGAAAGAACCAATGAGGTGCTTACTCCAAGCCGTAGTCCAGGTAACGCCAATCAGCCAATGACCATAAACACTCCACTCTCACTGAAATGCAAGAATAGATTTGGCTAAATTAAGATGGCCTGGAACATGTGCTCAGACACACAACCTCTACAAACAAACAACTAGGCCAAAAACACAAGCCTGAGTATGGACAGTGCTACAACTACCCACACTACTTAGGAAAAAAAACTGCAGAAATGCTTATCACAGCAGAAAAGTGGGAGTGAGCCTTTAAATGAAAGTTTTAAATGGATAAATGAGCAAGGAGATTCAGGAGAATGCTTTTAACTGCAAACAAATAAGTTATATGATAAATCCCTTGGCAGGAAATCAGAAAAACAAACACAAACAGGCGCTTAACAAATGTTGAAAATTTCCAGGTAATACCTCACACACAGTGAAACCAGCTAGAAAAGAATGCAGCAGGCAATAAAAGTGCTATAAATAACTTGTAAAAATAAGCAAAAAACAGGATACATAATATTATATATCACAGATCAGGGTTTGCTCAGTGTCCTTTCTCGGATTTTCTCAGACTGAAATAGCAGAAGCACTCACAAGTTAACTTCTTAAGTAACAGAAAACTGAAACCTGAAACAACTTTAAAAAAAGCTTGAAAGAACCAATGAGGTGCTTACTCCAAGCTGTAGTCCAGTTAACCACAATCAGCCAATGACCGTAAACACTCCCCTCTCAATGAAATACAAGAATGCCTTTAGCTAAACTAAGATGGCCTGGAACATGTGCTGAGACACCCACCCTCTACAAACAAAAAAAAAAAAAAACTAGGTCCAAAACACAAGCATGAGAATGGACAATGCTACAACTACCCAAACTAGTTAGGTAGAAAAAAAACTGCAGAAATGTTTATAACAGCAGAAAAGCAGCAGTCAGTCTTTAAATGAAGGTTTTAAACAGATAAAAGGGCAAGGAGACTCTATAGAATGCTTTTAACTGCAGACAAATAAGTTATATGATACACTCCTTGTCAGGAAATTAGAATAAACAATCCCAAACAGGTGCTTAACAAATGCAGAACATTTCCAGTGAATACCTCACACACAGTGAAACTAGCTAGAAAAGTATGCAGCAGACAACAAAAGAGATATAAATACCTCATAAAAATAAACAAAACAGGATACTTAAAGTTATATACCAGAGATCAGAGTTTGCTCAGTGCTCATTCACTGATTAGCTCAGTGTGAAATGGCAGAAACACTCACAAGTTAACATCTTAAGCAACAGAAAGTTGAAAAATGAAACTACTTTAAAAAAAGATGGAAAGAACCAATGAGGTGCTTTCTCCAAACCATAGTCCAGGTAACCCCAATCAGACAATGACCATAAAAACTCCCCTCTCACTGAAATGCAACAATGGGTTTAGCTAAACTAAGATGGCCTGAAACATGTTCTCAGGCACACAGCCTCTACAAACAAACAACTAGGCACAAAACGCAACCCTGAATATGGACAATGCTACTACTATCCATACCACATAGGTAGAAAAAACAGCAGAAATGTTTATCACAGCAGAAAAGCAGCAGTGAGCCTTTGAATGAAAGTTTAAGTGGATAAAGTAGCAAGGAGACTCTAGAGAATGCTTTTAACTGCAAACAAGTAAGTTATATGATACAGTCAGCAGGAAATCTGAACAAACAAACCAAAACAGGTGCTTAACAAATGTAGAAAAATTCTAGTTAACACCTCACACACAATGACCTAGCTAGAAAAGTATGCAGCAGACAATAAAAGTGCTATAAATAACTTGTAAAAATATTCAAAAAAACAGGATACTTAATGTTATATATTGCAAATCAGGGTTTGATCAGTGACCTTCCTCTGATTAGCTGAGTGAGAAATGGCAGAAACTCTCACAAGTTAACATCTTAAAGGAGTACAACAGGTTTCTCTAATATATTCCTCAACTTCACAGCTGTTTTCCTCCCTATTTACATTGTCCTCTGTAAAGCAACAACAATACAGCATTTACAATTTTTATAATTCCCCTTACTTCTGTAACAGAAGCCTACCTTGTCATACTGTGATGGTTTCACTTACAAAATGATTCTCTCACATTTGAATAAAGCTTGCTGGAGTCGTCCAATTACTGACATCATCAAGGCCAGGTAGTGCAGGTACTTTTTTTTTTTTTAATCAGTTCCCTCCCCCAAAGTGACAACACCAAAGCCATCATCTGATTATAACTAAAATCATAAGACCCACCCATTTTGTGATGTCAAGGCTTCCTTGTCCTTCCACCAGCCCGAGTGCTGTTCATTTTATTCAGTAGTAGTGTAGTAACACTGATATTTGGAAACACAGAAATTTGGTATGCATACTTGTACATTCTGCACGGCAACTGATGCTTAGGTGGTGTATCGCTTGCATATTTCTCTGTTGTATTTGCACCA
This sequence comes from Protopterus annectens, assembly GCF_019279795.1. Classification (NCBI taxonomy): domain Eukaryota; kingdom Metazoa; phylum Chordata; order Ceratodontiformes; family Protopteridae; genus Protopterus; species Protopterus annectens. The sequence goes on from NC_056744.1 coordinate 844,555,361, forward strand.
GATACTGCTAGTGTGCAGTGCAGGAATAGAAAGATTAAAACATTACCCTGGTATCAGAGGTGGCAGTGCAACATTTTCATAGTGGCTTAACATGAGAGTAGCTCTAAGCAAGCACCATGTGAAACCTGAACCAGCACCTAGAATTATTCAGTGCAGCTTCCACACCTTAAGTCTGAAAATGAATTCACATACTCACATGAACAGGAGTAGCTGCATATCGATGGCTAAAGGTGTATGGGCATGTCAGGTTTTTACTACACTGCAAAACTGGTATGTAATGTTGGAGATATTTGGAAGGCATGAGCAAACACACCAGTATATTAAAGCCATAGCACCAATTGAACTGGAGGCTGGCAAATAGATGTAGTAAGGGATTTTGTCCATGCACAAATATTTCAACAGTGATTCTTTGCAGTGGCATCCATTATCTGATTCAAGGTAAGTTAACCATGATGTCCTTTATTTAAAAAAAATCAATAAAAAATGTACTTTGTTATAAGTGACTTCTGGACACAAGAAAAAGGAAGGGGAAAGTATAGCAATGTGGTTTGTATGTACAAAGACAAATCCAGGGACACTGCAAAAGGTTTTTTTTTGTAAACCAACCAGTGGAGTAAAAACATATGAAGGCAAACATTGCATACCAACACACTTTGCACATGTAAATCTCAATTTTTAACAAGGTGGAAGCATGAAGTGATACCTTAACACTTAAATTAATAAAAATCTAAACTGGTTAATAGTATAAATTTTTTATTCTTTAGCTCCTTGGTGCAAGACCTTACTGGATGTGATTGCAGTCAAGTAAGGCCATGGCTATAGTGCAGCAAAAAAAAAATGTCCCCTCTAACAAAGGAATTGCTAGAGCAAAGATTAAATTACATGAGTCAAGCACCATGCTGAGATCTGCCAATCAATGGAATTACCAGGTCAAATTACCCTCAGGACTTTGACAGCTAGGGAAGCTAAGTGTTATGGGGGAGGGGAGAAGTAAATGGACTGGAATTCATTGTCTCACAAATTAGTGCCATTTAACTAAATTAGAAAAAAAGGCAGCAGTAAACAGCACTTTGAGTGTGTTCTGTGGCATTTGCACTGTTTCTGTTTTAAGTAGTCATCCAGCAGCAGGGAATATTACTTACACTGTTCTATTTTACTCAGTACTTTCTACGCATGCAACACCTATGAAATGACAGGAACTTTAGGCAAACAGAGGCCTGCATGATGTAACATTTTTGAGCCAAACAATGATTTCTGGGATACTGGATGGCAACCGGATTTATCCAAACCACGTCGATATGCAAGCCTCCAGGTGGTCAGAGTCTGGAATTAAATATAAAAATATTTAAAATCCTGTAAATAATCCCAGAGTGCTGTTAAAGTGTAGGAAACATCATGCCATAATGTTTTAAACATGTTTTGAGTCAGTGGGTGCGGTACTCCTTTAAGTAACAGAAAGTTGAAACCTGAAACAACTTTAAAAAATGCTCGAAAGAACCAATGAGGAGCTTACTCTAAGCCATAGTCCAGGTAACGCCAATCAGCCAATGACCATAAATGCTCCACTCTAACTGCAAACAAGTAAGTCATATGATACACTGCCTAGCAGGAAATCAGAACAACCAAACCGAAACAGGTGCTTAACAAATGTAGAAAAAATCCAGTTAACACCTCAAACACAGTGACCTAGCTAGAAAAGTATGCAGCAGACAATAAAAGTGCTACAAATAACTTGCAAAAATATTCAAAAAACAGGATACTTAATGTTATACATCGCAAATCAGGATTTGCTCAGTGACCTTCCTCTGATTAGCTCAGATTAGGCAGAAACACTCACAAGTTAACGTCTTAAGTAACAGAAATTTGAAATCTGAAACAACTTTAAAGAAAGCTTGAAAGAACCAATGAGGTGCTTACTCCAAGCCGTAGTCCAGGTAACACCAATCAGCCAATGACCATAAATGCTCCATTCTCACTAAATTGCAAGAATGGCGTTGGCTAAACTCAGATGGCTTGGAACATATGCTCAGACACACAACCTCTACAAACAAATAACTAGGCCCAAAAAACAAGCCTGAGTATGGACAATGCTACAACTACCCACACTCCTTAGGTAGAAAAAGACTGCAGAAATGTTTATCCCAAAAGAAAAGCAGCAGTGAGCCTTTAAATGAAAGTTTTAAATAGATAAAAGAGCAAGGAAACTCTAGAGAATGCTTTTATCAGCAAACAAATAAGTTCTATATTACACTCCTTGGCAGGAAATCAGAACAAACTAACCCAAACAGGTGCTTAACAAATGTAGAAAAATTCCACTTAATACCTCAGACACAGTGAAACTAGCTAGATAAGAATGTACCAGACAATAATAGTGCTAAAAATAACTCGTAAATATAACAAAATAACAGGATACTTAATGTTATATATCACAGAACAGGGTTTGTTCATTGCCTTTATTGTGATTAGCTCAGTGCAAAATGGCAGAAACACTCACAAGTTAACTTCTTAATTAACAGAAAGTTGAAACCTGAAACAACTTTAAAAAAAGCTCGATGGAACCAATGAGGTGCTTACTCCAAGCCGTAGTCCAGGTAACGCCAATCAGCCAATGACCATAAATGCTCCACTCTCACTGAAATGCAAGAATGGCTTTGGCTAAACTAAGATGGCCTGGAACATATGTTTAAACACACAGCCTCTACAAAAAAACAACTAGGCCAAAAACACAAGCTTGAGTATAAATAATGCTGCAATTACCATCACTATTTAGGTAGAAAAAAAACTGCAGAAATGTTTATCACACCAGAAAACTGGCGGTGAGCCTTTAAATGAAAGTTTTAAATGGATAAATGAGCAAGGAGACTCTAAAGAATGTTTTTAACTGCAAGCAAATAAGTTATATGATAAACTCTTTGGCAGGAAATTGGAACAAACAAACACAAATAGGCGCTTAACAAATGTAGAAAATTTCCAGATAGTACCTCACACACAGTAAAACTAGTTAGAAAAGAATGCATTAGACAATAAAATGCTATATATAACTTGTAAATATAAGCAAAAAACAGGATACGTAATATTATATATCACAGATCAGGGATTGCTCTGTGGCCTTTCTCGGATTATCTCAGTGTGAAATGGCAGAAACACTCACAAGTTAACTTCTTAAGTAACAGAAAACTGTAACCTGAAACAACATTGAAAAAAGCTCGAAAGAACCAATGAGGTGCTTACTCCAAGCCATAGTCCTGTTAACCCCAATCAACCAATGACCATCAACACTCCCCTCTCACTGAAATGCAAGAATGCCTTTAGCTAAACTAAGATGGCCTGGAACATGTGCTAAGACACCTACCCTCTATAAACAAACAACTAGGTCCAAATCACAAGCCTGAGAATGGACAATGCTAAAACTACCCACACTACTTAGGTAGAAAAAAATGCAGAAATGTTTATCACAGTAGAAAATCAGCAGTGAGTCTTTAAATGAAAGCTTTAAACAGATAAATGAGCAAGTAAACTATAGAGAATGCCTTTAACTGCAAACAAAAAAGTTATTTGATACACTCCTTGTCAGGAAATTAGAATAAACAATCCCAAACAGGTGCTTAACAAATGTAGAACATTTCCAGTTAATACCTCACACACAGTGAAACTAGCTATAAAAGTATGCAGCAGACAACAAACGAGCTATAAATAACTCATAAAAATAAGCACAAAACAGGATACTTAAAGTTATATACCAGAGATCAGAGTTTGCTCAGTGCCCATTCACTGATTAGCTCAGTGTGAAATGGCAGAAACACTCACAAGTTAACATCTTAAGCAACAGAAAGTTGAAAAATGAAACAACTTTAAAAAAAGATGAAAGAACCAATGAGGTGCTTTCTCCAAGCCATAGTCCAGGTAACCCCAATCAGACAATGACCATAAAAACTCTCCTCTCACTGAAATGCAACAATGGGTTTAGCTAAACTAAGATGGCCTGAAACATGTTCTCAGGCACACAACCTCTACAAACAAACAACTAGGCACAAAACGCAACCCTGAATATGGACAATGCTACTACTATCCATACTACATAGGTAGAAAAAACAGCAGAAATGTTTATCACAGCAGAAAAGCAGCAGTGAACTTTTGAATGAAAGTTTAAGTGGATAAAGTAGCAAGGAGACTCTAGAGAAAGCTTTTAACTGCAAACAAGTAAGTTATATGATACAGTCCGCAGGAAATCCGAACAAACAAGCCAAAACAGGTGCTTAACAAATGTAGAAAAATTCTAGTTAACACCTCACACACAATGACCTAGCTAGAAAAGTATGCAGCAGAAAATAAAAGTGCTATAAATAACTCGTAAAAATATTCAAAAAAACAGGATACTTAATGTTATATATTGCAAATCAGGGTTTGCTCAATGAATTTCCTCTGATTAGCTGAGTGAGAAATGGCAGAAACTCTCACAAGTTAACATCTTAAGTAACAGAAAGTTGAAACCTGAAACAACTTTAAAAAATGCTCGAATGAACCAATGAGGAGCTTACTCTAAGCCGTAGTCTAGGTAATGCCAATCAGCCAATGCCATAAATGCTCCACTCTCACTGAGATGCAAGAATGGCTTTGGCTAAACTAAGATAGCCTGGAACACGAGCTCAGACACACAGCCTCTACAAACAAACAACTAGGCCAAAAACACAAGCCTGAGTACGGACAATCCTACAACTACTCACACTACTAAGGTAGAAAAAAACTGCAGAAATAATTATCACAGCAGAAAAGCAGCAGTGAGCCTTTAAATGAAATTTTAAGTGGATCAATAAGCAAGGAGAGTATAGAGAATGCTTTTAACTGCAAACAAATAATGTATATGATAAACTTCATGGCTGGAAATCGGAACAAGGAAAGACAAACAGGCGCTTAACAAATGTAGAAAGTTTCCAGATAATACCTCACACACAGTGAAACTAGCCAGAAAAGAATGCACCAGGCAATAAAAATGTTATAAATAACTTGTAAAAATAAGCAAAAAACAGGATGCGTAATATTATATATAACAGATCAGGGTTTGCTCAGTGTCCTTTTTCGGATTATCTCAGTATGAAATGGCAGAAACACTCACAAGTTAACTTCTTAAATAACAGAAAACTGAAACCTGAAACAACTTTAAAAAAAGCTTGAAAGAACCAATGAGGTGCTTACTCCAAGTTGTAATACAGTTAACCACAATCAGCCAATGACTGTAAACACTCCCCTCTCAATGAAATACAAGAATGCCTTTAGCTGAACTAAGATGGCCTGGAACATGTGCTGAGACACCCACCCTCTACAAACAAAAAAAAATCAACTAGGCCCAAAACACAAGCCTGAGAATGGACAATGCTACAACTACCCAAACTAGATAGGTAGAAAAAAAAACTGCAGAAATGTTTATAACAGCAGAAAAGCAGCAGTCAGCCTTTAAATGAAAGTTTTAAACAGATAAAAGGGCAATGAGACTCTAGAGAATGCTTTTAACTGCAAACAAACAAGTTATATGATACACTCCTTGTCAGGAAATTAGAATAAACAATCCCAAACAGGTGCTTAACAAATGTAGAAAATTTCCAGTGAATACCTCACACACAGTGAAACTAGCTAGAAAAGTATGCAGCAGACAACAAAAGAGATATAAATATCTCGTAAAAATAATCAAAAAGAGGATACTTAAAGTTATATACTGCAGATCAGAGTTTGCTCAGTGCCCATCCTATGATTAGCTCAGTGTAAAATGTCAGAAACACTCACAAGTTAACATCGTAAATAACAGAAAGTTGAAAACTGAAACAACTTTAAAAAAAGGTGGAAAGAACCAATGAGGTGCTTACTCCAAGCCATAGTCCAGGTAACCCCAATCAGCTAATGACAATAAAAACTCCCCTCTCACTGAAATGCAAGAATGGCTTTACCTAAAGTAAGATACCCTGAAACATGTGCTCAGACACACAGCCTGTACAAATAAACAACTCGGCCAAAAACACAAGCCTGAATATAGACAATGCTACTACTATCCACACTACGTAGGCAGAAAAAAAATGCAGAAATGTTTATCACAGCAGAAAAGCAGCAGTGACCCTTTAAATGAAAGTTTAAATGGATAAAGGATCAAGGAGACTGTAGATAATGCTTTTAACAGCAAACAAGTAAGTTATATGATACATTCCTTAGCAGGAAATCAGAACAAACAAGCAAAAACAGGTGCTTAACAAATTTAGAAAAATTTCAGTTAACACCCCACACACAGTGACCTAGCTAGTAAAGTATGCAGAAGACAATAAAAGTGCTATAAATAACTTTTAAAATATTCAGAAAACAAAATATTTAATGTTATATAATGCAAATCAGGGTTTGCTCAGTGACATTCCTTTGATTAGTTCAGTGTGAAATGGCAGAAACACTCACAAGTTAACTGTTTAAGTAACAGAAAGTTGAAATCTGAAACAACTTTAAAAAAAGCTTGAAAGAACCAATGAGGTGCTTACTCCAAGCCGTAGTCCAGGTAATGCCAATTAGCCAATGACCATTAACGCTCCACTCTCACTAAATTGCAAGAATGGCTTTGGCTAAACCAAGACGGCCTGGAACATGTGCTCAGACACACAGCCTCTACAAACAAACAACTAGTCCCAAAAATCAAGCCTGAGTATGGACAATGCTACAACTACCCAGACTTCTTAGGTAGAAAAAAACTGCAGAAATGTTTATCACAACAGAAAAGCAGCAGTGAGCCTTTAAATGAAAGTTGTAATGGATAAAGGAGCAAGGAGACTCTAGAAAATGCTTTTAACTGCAAACAAATAAGTTATATGACACAGTCCTTGGCAGGAAATCAGAACAAACAAACCCAAACATGTGCTTAACAAATGTAGAAACTTTCCAGTTAATACCTCACATACGGTGAAACTAGTCAGAAAATATGCAGCAGACAATAAATGTGCTATAAATAACTAGTAAAAATAAGCAAAAAACAGGATACTAAATAACTAGTAAAAATAAGCAAAAAACAGGATACTTAATGTTATGTATCGCAAATCAGGGTTTGCTCAGTGCCCTTCCTCTGATTATCTCAGTGTGAAATGGCAGAAACACTCACAAGTTAACTTCTTAAGTAACATAAAGTTGACACCTGAAACAACATTAAAAAAGGCTCGAAAGAACCAATGAGGTGCTTACTCCAAGCTGTAGTCCAGGTAACCCCAATGGCAAATGACCAGTAACACTCCCCTCTCACTGAAATGCAAGAATGGTATTGGCTAATCTAAGATGGCATGGAACATGTGCCCAGACACACAGCCTCTACAAACAAATAACTAGGCCCAAAATGTAAGCCTGAATATGAACAATGCTACAACTACCCACACTACTTAGTTAGAAAAAAATCTGCAATAATTTTGATCACAGCAGAAAAGCAGCAGTGATAATTTAAATCAAAGTTTTAAACAGATAAATGAGCAATGAGACTCTAGATTATGCGTTTAACAGCAAACAAGTAAGTTATATGATACACTTCTTGGCAGGAAATCAGAACAAACAAACCCAAACAGGTGTCTAACAAATGTAGAAAATTTTCAGTTAATACCTCACACACAGTGAAACTAGCTAGAAAGGAATGTACCAGACAATAATAGTGCTAAAAATAACTCGTAAATATAACAAAATAACAGGACACTTAATGTTATATATCACAGAACAGGGTTTGCTCAGTCCACGTATTGTGATTAGCTCAGTGCGAAGTGGCTGAAACACTCACAAGTTAACTTCTTAGTTAACAGAAAGTTGAAACCTGAAACAACTTTAAAAAAAAGCTCAGAGGAACCAATGAGGTGCTTACTCCAAGCCATAGTCCATTTAACCCCAATCAGCCAATGACCATAAACACTCCCCTCTCACTGAAATGCAAGAATGGCTATGGCTAAACTAAGATGACCTGGAACATGTGCTCAGACACAAAGCCTTGAAAAACAAGCAACTAGGCCCAAAACACAAGCCTGAGTATGGACAATGCTACAACTACCCACACTACTTAGGTAGAAAAAAACTGCAGAAATGTTTATCACAGGAGAAAAGCAGCAGTGAGACTTTAATTAAAATGTTTAAATGGATAAAGGAGCAAGGATACTCTAGTGAATGCTTTTAACTGCAAACAAATAAGTTATATAATACACTCCTTGGCAGGAAATCAGAAAAAATAAACCCAAACAGGTGCTTAACAAATGTAGAAAATTTACAGTTGATACCTCACATACAGTGAAACTAGCTAGAAATGTATGTAGCAGACAATACAAATTGCTATAAATAACTCATAAAAATAAGCAAAAAACAGAATACTTAATGTTATATATCACAGATCAGGGTGTGCTCAGTGCTCTTCCTCCTATTAGCTCAGTGTGAAATGGCAGAAACACTCACAAGTTAACTTCTCAATTAACAGAAAGTTGAAACCTGAAACAACTTTAAAAAAAGCTCAAAAGTACCAATGAGGTGCTTACTCCAAGCTGTAGTCCAGGTAACCCCAATCAGCCAATGACCATAAATACTCCCTTCTCACTGAAATGCAAGAATGGCTTTGGCAACTTATATGGTCTGGAATATGTGCTCAGACACACTGCCTCTACAAACAAACAATGAGGCCTAAAACGCAAGCCTGAATATGGACAATGCCACAACTACCCACACTACTTAGGTAGAAACGAAATTGCAGAAATGTTTATCACAGCAGAAAAGCAGCAGTGAGCCTTTAAATGAAAGCTTTAAACATATAAAAGAAGCAAAGAGACTATAGAGAATGCTTTTAACTGCAAACAAAGAAGTTATATGGTACGCTCCTTGGTAGGAAATCAGAACAAACAAACCCAAACAGGTGCTTAACAAATGTTAAACATTGTCAGTTAATACCTCACACACAGTGAAACTAGCTAGAAAAGTATGCATAAACAATATAAGTGCTATAAATAACCCATAAAAATAAACAAAAAACAGAATACTTAATGTAATATATTGCAGATCAGGGTTTGCTCAGTGCCCTTCTTCTGATTAGCTCAGTGTAATATCGCAGAAACACTCACTAGGTAACTTCTTGAGTAACAGAAAGTTGAAATCTGAAACAACTTTAAAAAAAGCTTGAAAGAGCCAATGAGGTGCTTACTCCAAGCCATAGTCTAGTTAACCCTAATCAGCCAATGAACATAAACACTCCCCTCTCACTGAAATGCAAGAATGACTTTGGCTATACTAAGATAGCCTGGAGCATGTGCTCAGACACACAGCTTCTACAAACAAACAACTAGGAATAAAACACATGCCTGAATATGGACAATGCTACAACTACCCACACTACTTAGGTAGAAAAAAACTGCTGAAATGTTTATCATAGCAGAAAAGCAGCAGTGAGCCTGTAAATGTAAGCTTTACATGGGTAAAGGTTGTCTATATCACATTATCGAAAGTTTACTTAATCGAATCAATAAAGGTCGAACTTTATTGAACGATTAAGTAAAACATCGAATAACGTAAAAAAAAAAAAATCAAAAAAACTAAATGGCGTAGGCAGGGGTGCAATCCCTGAGCACCCCCCACACCCCCCTACTTAAATATATGAACTCCGAGACCGCACTACTTTGAGGTAAACAGAAATCTCCCCTTACGGAGATTTCCGTTTACTTGCATGACGTTCTTCACTTTCGATATTGTCGTGCCGATAATATCAGACTCGATATTGTCAGCTTACGACAACATGAAGTAGACCTGGTAAAGGAGCTAGGAGACTCTAGATAATGCTTTTAACTGCAAACAAATAAGTTATATGATAAACTCCTTGGCAGGAAATCAGAACAAACAAACCCAAACAGGTGCTTAACAATTGTAGAAAATTTCCAGTTAATACCGCGCACACATTGAAACTAGCTAGAAATGTATGCAGCAGACAATAAAAGTGCTATAAATAACCCATAAAAATAAGCAAAACACAGGATACTTAAGGTTATATATTGCAAATCAGGATTTGCTCAGTGCCCTTCCTCTAATAAGCTCAGTGTGAAATTGCAGAAACACTCACAAGTTAACTTCTTAACTAACAGAAAGTTGAAACCTGAAACAACTTTAAAAAAGCTCAAAAGAACCAATGAGGTGCTTACTCCAAGCCGTAGTCCAGGTAACCCCAATCAGCCAATGACCATAAACACTCCCCTCTCACTGAAATGCAAGAATCGTTTTGGCTAAACTAAGATGGCCTGGAACATGTACTCCTACGGGTCCCCTACAGAAGACCGACAGCTCACAACACCGACACCCACATTGCCTACACCAAAAGCCCAACACACAAAATGCCGACAATGGGGAAAACGTAAGTCTCCATAGTGTGGAATGGAAATATTGCCATTGCTGCACTATAGTGCGATCTCGGAGTTGGTATATTAAGGTTACGGGGGTGTGGGGGGCATTTCCCCCCACGGGGAGTGCAGGGAGGCATAGCCCCCTTCTAGCAGAAAAAAAGGAAATGTTATTTTCCTTTTTTCTGCAGTAGTGCTGCTGTCGGTATTTCCTTTGTCGGGCTTTTGGTGTCGGCAAAGTGGGTGTCGGTGTTGTGAGCTGTCGATCAGCCTCTACAAACAACTAACTAGGCCTAAAATGTAAGCCTGAGTATGGACAATGCTACAACTACCCACATTACTTAGGTAGAAAAAAAAACTGCAGAAATGTTTATCACAGCAGAAAAGCAGCAGTGAGCCTTTAAATTAAAATTTTAAACAGATAAAGGAGCAAGGAGACTCTAGAGAATGCTTTTAACTGCAAACAAAGATGTTATATGATACACTCCTTGGCAGGAAATCAGTACAAACAAACCCAAACAGGTGCTTAAGAAATGTAGAAAATTTCCAGTTAATACCTTACACACAGTGAAACTAGTTAGAAATGTATGCAGCAGACAATAAAAGTGCTATAAATAACTCGTAAAAATAAGCAAAAAACTGAATATTTAATGTTATATATCGCAGATCAGGGTTTGCTCAGTGCCCTTCCTTTGATTAGCTCAGTGTGAAAATGGTGACTATAGTTATTTACTTGAGCAGTGGTTAATGACCCCATACACAGAACCATCAAACCCTGCAGAGAAGACCTTCTATACATCACAAATTACCATAGACTGTGAGCAGGATTCATGAAACCTCCGTGTAAGAGTTAATATGTCTTACACGGAGGCGGCAGTCTAATGGTATGACGTCAGCATGCCATGCATATTCATGAGGGCATGCTGAATCATACCCTCGGCTAACACGGTCCGTGTAGGAAAGTAGGGGGCGTGTCCGAATGCCGAGTTCTGCAAAGGGACACGCCCCCAGAAGAGTCAGAGTCCTGAAAGTAAACTCCCATGAGCGAGTCTGCGGAAATGTCAAGGAACACAACACCACACATGCCCCCACAGACTATAAACCCAACTGTAATGTAAAACGTAAAAATAACAGTTTAATTTTTTTTTTAATTTCCAAAATGTTTGCCCGTAGTTGCGCTCGTTTGCACGGGTATGCCCTCCGCTCAGCCACAGTTAGCAGACAGTGAAAAGCATATAAGATCTAAATATGCAAATTAAGCCAAGTAGCAATAGTGTAGTGGTAGAGACGTTGGCCAAAGAGGAGGTAGTCACAGTTCGAGCCCCCACAACATCACTCTCTATTTTTAGTTAAATAAGCATGAAACAATCCCCTGACATATATATATATATATATATATATATATATATATATATATATATATATATATATAAAACTATAATTTAAGTAAAATGTAATGAAATGGGCCATGTATTTTTGAATAAATCTGACACAATAAAATATAAAAAAAAGATTATGTGCCCATAGCTGAGCAAGGTTTCAAGAAGCCTGAGTGCCCATAGGTGAGCAGCGCTGTAACAAGCTTAATATGACTGCCCTCAGGTGAGCAGCAGTTTAACAGGTGTAATATGAGTGCCCGGATTTGAGCAGCACTTTAACACACTTAAAATGAGTGCCCATAGTTGAGCAACACTTCACGCAGCATAATATGAGTGCTCATAGCCAAATAATGCATTACCCAGCGTAAGCCATTTGCGCGGAGCTGCGCACCACGCCAACCAGCTTACCGCTGGGCAACATTGAGCAAGCTGTATCAAAGCCACCTTTACACAGACACACCTCCTAGCCTGTCTAGACAGTAGTAAAATAAAAAAAACAATGCTCGGGCTCGAACCCAGGATACTGTGCGCTATAGTCAAAGTACTGAACCACTAAGCCATGACAGTTGGACTGAGAAATGCAGTATTAGCATATATATAGGAATGAATGGAAATAAAAGCATGACAAAGCAGTTTTTTTTAAGCTGATAAATATCCAAAATGGCCAATCGCAGATAAGTGCGGGAAAACGGGCATATATAAGCCCCATAGGCGGGAATACACAGCATAACTGATTGTGGTACCCATTTGCAGTCAGGATGGCAGGTGCAGGAGAGGGAAGTCGCTTTAGATCACAGAGGTGGGGTGTTGAGGAGTCAAAATATATGGTTTGGCTCCTAGTCCATGATCATGAGGCACAACTCATGCAGGGCCAGGTTCACTGGGGTGCATACAAGGCAGAGGCGTGGAACCGGTTGGCACATGATCTCACCAGTGCCACAGGCATTCCAAGGACTGGTGAACAGGTCCGTCACCACCATGCGGACCTGAAGATACATAAGCAGGACCAACTGAACCGTTGGATCCAGGAGGCCCGACAAATGCCCAACGCCCCACTACTGAGTAAGTATCCATGTAATTAGGTATGTAAGAAATTATCCTAGCCTATAGTATGGAGATGTATGTTCCAATATTACATCATTTATATTACAGCTGCAGGTGTCCGTTCCATGAATCAGCGAGCCTATGCTGATAGGCTGGTGAGGTTGGACCACCAGGCAGGTTAGTAATTATTTTGCTGGAATTGTTATGGAATATAAGTGAGACAGCTTGTAAAAGAGTTCAGTATTGTTACATATTAATAAAGTTCAAATAAGCCTAGAAGAAAGATTCTGCTAGTACTGTAAGATTAGATAAGTGATGCAGCCTGTAATCCAGAAATAAACATTAAACAAGTCTCAAATAGAGAGTCTCCACCTGTATTGTAATATCAGATAACTGCTTCAGCCTGAAAATGAGTGGTAATCAATCAACAAAGGATAGACATGTGTCAAATACATCCCTTATAAAATCTGCCATATGAAATAAGTGAGTCATTTGGAAAGGATTGTTGTAACCCAGTAAGAAATGTTAATAATGCCTAGAATTAAGTACCATCCTGAAATGTAAAAATAAAACAAATGAGAGTGTGAGAAAGAGGGTATGAATCTACCAAGAAAGCTGTAATAAGTCTGGAATAATGTTATACTGCAGTGAGTACATAATGAAACGAATGAGACAGCCACAACCAAAGAGTGAAATGTGTGCAATAAAGTACTGAACCTGGAATGTGTCTGTCCCACAATTTGGATATGTTGCTGTACCCTTGCAATATGGAGATAGTATAGTTGTATGAAATACTGAACATCCAGTTGTCTAGAGCCATATAAATCAAATGTAGCAGGATGCTGTACCTGAACACAGCCAGATATGAACATGTATGAATAAAAATGGAATGTGTATTAATGTAGCAGTAACATTCCCATCACCAACATTCCTAAGGTTACATATAGGAAACTGTACTAATACATGTAGGGGATATATACTAGGAATGTACAGCATATGTATATGTAGTTTACGTTGTTAAAGTAATATTTCGTCACCCTACCCTATTTTCACAAATGATGCCATTCCACACCAAACTGGGTATGTGTATACACAGTTAATTCCCATGGACATTTGTCCTGTTGGTTCATACATATCTGCATGTACGTTGATGCATGTACCCTGTTCACATATCCAAACCTGATGGCCTGTTGCCACCAATCAACCCTGCATGCTGTTGGAATGTGTACTGTTGTTCTAAATATGCATGTGTTATGCTTGCTGTTCAATGTTCGGAATTCATGGGTGTTTAGTTAATGGGAATACTGATGCATGCTGTTACAACTAATTTTGAATGGTGTTTGTTACTAACCCAAAATGTCATAAAATACTGCTAAACATAGGACAACAGGGAAGGCGGGTTCCAGTGGACCCACCTCTCCCACCTCAGCTGACGAGTGCACCTGGCACCAGTGCCCAGGCCGGACCCTCCTCCGGTGGCCCTGTGCCACCTTTGGGTGGAAACGCTGCAGGGAATGGGGCTCATCCTCCCTCTGCAAGCATGGCCAGAGGAGAATGTCCACTCACCCTCCATAGTGTCTGGTCTGTGGTGCGTAGCGAGATCAGGCGTTCTGTGCTTGATCCCCTATGCCGGCTTGAGGCGAGGGTGGCACAACTCACGGGTGTGCTTGCCCATCCTATACATCCCCCAGCACAGCTCCATCCTGGGCAGTGAAGGTGCAGTGGTAACTGCCCATGGGTGGGGATCTCAGTTCCTCTGTTGCCATCTGTGGGCTCATGGGCTCGCAATATCCAAACATCCGTCCCCGTCATTTGTGTCCCCCCCACATGTGTCATACTCCGCCCCTGTATGCGTCTTGTTTGTCTTGTCTGTTAACATCCCCAACCTACCTCCCCAAATATACCTACTTCCCGTACCTCACATTCCACTCTCACCTAAAAAAAAATAAAAAAGGGCACTCTGTTCCCAGAAAAAAATTACGTCCCATACATAGCTGCCCATTTTGCAGACATGTCTGCTGGACATGTCAACTGATAATTGAAATTGGCTGAACAACATATTCTGTTGTCCTCACTCCTCTCTCAGGGGTGGAAGGTTTCAAATTTCACACCAAATTACACACATATGCACAGCTGTTGCTGATAAAGAAATGGGCAGCTATGGGCCTTCCCTACATCCTTCCTGCAAATCACGAGCTTGTTTTCCTACTGTCCTACCCTCTTTGTGCCCCCTTTTTCACCACTTTCCTAGCTCCCCATTTTCTTTTCTTTAAAAACAATTAGAGCGGGTGTTAGCGAGAGTAAGCACTATTAAGCAGTAGTCAGCGGGTGTGCGCTTCTGTGCGCTTAGCTAAGCGAGTGTGCGCGTAGCTAAGTGACTGTGCGCATGCATGAGCATCACCCAAACTCACTTACAACTGCTTAAAAGTGCCTTAGTCACTCTGTATGACAAGGCCTGTAGTCTGCTCATCAGCAAAATAAAATACCCCTGTCAGTCTCAAACCCCAGACCTTGGAAACACTAGTCTGCATGAATTACCACTGAGCCGCATCAGATATACAAGAACATGGTGCTGAAAGAAATATATCATGAAATACAAGGAGTGAATGTAAAGGGAATATAGGAAGGCCATTAGACAAAGCTTGTTCCCTGTATGTTTAGTGGCAATTCTTGTGGAATTGCATTACATGAGTGTGATAAGAGAAACAGCCATGTTAGTAGGTAATAATGTTACAGTAGCACCTTACAAACCACACACGGTATCAGTGCAGGATAAACACCACCATATTTGAATAGGTATGAGGCCAGACATCCCAACTGTGACTGATTTACAGGGATGTCCTTGATTTGTCAAAAAATGTTACCTGTGCCCCACTGACTCCCTATGAAATGTACTAACAGTAGGCAGAAAGGTTGGAAATCCCACATAATGTCCACCATCAATAAGTTAAAGTAGACACTACTTGCATGTCAGAAATGGTGTAGTAATATATATGCTCAAAGCACACACAGTCCCCACATTCACAACTGCAGAATATCTGAAATATATCACGGGTGTATCCCACTGATATGTACCTTTCCCTGAGTCTGCTCAAATATATACCTGAGAGTATCTGAGGCCTGCAAGTGTCAGAAACACACCGGCATATCAGCCTGTCTGCTGTTACACACTCTGCAAATAGCTGTAGAATTACTTCCACAAGCACACCCTCATGTAGGAGTACAACACAGAACTATCAAAGGATGTAGCCATCTAACAAACTAAGGACAGTATAGCAGTTTACAAGCACTGCATGTGCCTGATATTCATAACTATTAGTAAAAAATACAAGGCCCTACTACTGCTCAGCAGCAAAATAAGATACCATTGTAAGTGTCAAACCCCAGACCTTAGCCTCACCAGACTGCATGCAGTGCCACCAAACCACAACAAACATATTTGAATTTACTGCTGAAAGAAATATAACATGCATTACAAGGAGTGAATGTAAATGGAAAATAGGAAAGCCATAGAAACACAGTCCAGTAAAGAGAAATATCAGGCCTTCAAGGAGTGAATGTAAAGGGAAAATAGGGAAGCCATAGCAGCACATTGCAAGAGCTACAGTTGTATACCAGTTAATCCACAAGTCCCACAGGAAAGTACATACTCCCATGTAAACAGTGTTAACATTAGCAGGTGTGAGTTAACATACACACTGAGAAGAATGAACTGGAAGAAGCAACAGTCAGGTTTCAGTACAACATGCAGTTCAGTGGCTACAACACAACCTTAGACATGAGAGACATACCAACCTTCAGACTGACACAACAGTGTCCACAGCAAATCAGCATGGTCCCCACCTTGCAAAACTGAAAGGCCTACGCCTACCTAACCTAACATTTTATAGCAGTGTCCTGAAATCACAGTGAGAACTGCAATTACCACACAGTAGGCTGCATGCAATTAGTAAATGCTGGCCACCAATTGGTGCAGAGGCCATCACATGCACATGTGCATATACCTACAAAAGCAGCCTGCACTGCCAGTCCACACATGCAATACTTTCATTGCAGCGACTGGAGAGAGAGAGAGAGAGAGAGAGAGAGATAGACAGACAGACAGAGACCCAAAAAAAAAAAAAGGAAGGCAGCAAGCCAGCAAGCAAGCCAGAAAGCAAGCCAGTAAGCAAGCCAGCAAGCCAGCAAGCAAGCCAGCCAGCCAGGTAGCCCACCAGCCAGCCAACCAGGCAGCCAGGCATCCAGCCAGCCAAACGTAAAAAGCTGTTAGAGACAAAGGTAATGTAAACTACATAATCTAATAATCTACATACTGTGAACCCTCTATATGTATATGAAGATGTGCATAGGGCAAGGGACATACTGCAACCGTTAGCGAAGGCTGGACATACATATGTAGTTGAAGGTTGCTATGTGCACATATCAATGTAGGTTGTAGTGTGTGACAATGAAAACAGCATGCAGTGCAGGTATATGTCATGTAGTGGTGAACTTCTGTGGGGCTGAGCCAGTGAGACCTGCTACAGCTATACGGCCTGAGGACAGCATAATGCATTCTGCACAACACTGTGCAATATCATTACAGAATGGTATGTCTCACAACTGTTACAGAACTGACATCCCCATCATGAAAGGTGGGCATTCTATGTGCCAAGATGTGCATGTAGTTGTACAGCAATGGATGTTTATAAGTATGTGTGTGTGTGTATGTGTATGTATATATATATATATATATATATATATATATATATATATATATATATATATATATATATATATATATATATATATATATATACACATAGAGAGGTATGTATAGATAGACATGTATAGATAGATAGAATATGTATATACATATTGATGTAATAGACACATACATGTATAGATATATATAGATACATACACATATACAGATAGATATGAATGTCTATAGATATGTATGTATATGAATATATCTATCTATCTATATATGTATATATATATATATATATAGAGAGAGAGAGAGAGAGTGAGAGAGGGACTTGGGGGCAGATGAATTGCAACAGCTGCCTGGTGACCAAGGCATGGACTGAACACCAGTGTGGATACAGGAGTACCATACCCCATTCCAAAACACTTTAATCACTAACTACCACATAGGTGGTTGCCTGCCCACTACTGGAGGTGTCAGAAGCGAACATGGAAAACAAGTGTACAATAGCCTCCCCTTTGATATCCACAAATATGCCATAACCTGGACTAAACCACCCAGCATTAACAAACAAGGCTCCTCATTAGTAGATGTCAGACATACCCCTGATGAATGTTATGGAGATAGGTAATATGCCGTGTGAGTCACCTCTGTGTAACTGTTTGACAGGAGCAAGTACAATCACATTACATGTGTCCCAAGGGGCAGGGTAGCATAAGGCTATGCTGCCGTAGGCCCAGGGCCAATAGCATAGTACCTACCTATGACACAATGCACACTCACATGTACTCAGTGCAATACCAACTATGTGAGGTGGAATGAGTGTGACACTGACTGTGTGCTAGGTCTGTAATGGTGTGATTGCTCAGCGTGACTTTGTGTCTGTCATGGTAGTCCGTGTCCTTGGTTTGAGGCCAGAGAAAGATGCATCAGTTATTGGGATACTAACATACTAGATTGCCATATGTTGTGCAGTGGTTCCCTGTGTACAACTGCAGTGTAGGTAGGGGTATGGCAGCAAAGACCAGGTGGATTACCAGTGAAACTGTAGATGTGCATTGCATGCATTGCATGGGATGACAATATTCTCCATCCAGTAGCTTGATACATACCCCCAGTGTGAGGTTGTGCAGTGTACCTCAAACAGTGTGCCGAGTGCTGGTGTATACTAGTTTGTTGTATGGAGTGTGGCAAGCACTGTCACACAGTTGTAGGCTGAGCACTGATATGTGGTAATGTACATGTGTATCCCTTGATAGACAGACAGATGCTATAAATGGCAGTTCAGTGATATCAGTACAGTAGAGTATTACATGTGCCATATGACTTGCTTACATATTTATCTTTTCCTTCCAGGGCGATGGTGCATCACCGCAACCCGTGTTATTCAGCTGCAGAGGATGAGAAGATACACCAGAGCCTGGTGCGGGATTTCAGTACACTGTTTTCCAGGACCAGCCAGAACCAGCAGGAGAGGGCTGCACTGTGGCAAGACCTTGTCCGTCGGGTAAATGACATAGGTATGCATAACCGGACATATGAGCAGGTACGCCATCACTGCTGTGATTTAATTAGAAATGTCCATCAGCGTGCGTCTGATATCCACAGAAAACAGCTTGCCACAGGTGGTGGAGTACCTATCCACCCCCCCCTCACCAGAGTGGAGGAGCTACTCCTAAGTGTTGTGGCTCCAGGCCAACAACAACAACATCCACAGACATGTGTCATGATGGAGGCCGGAGCCACCCAGCATGTGGACATAGAGTGTACAGGTAATATGCCATATCTGTAGTTGACTGTTCTCAGCACTGGTAGTTTATGCATGTGTGAGATGTGTACTGTGTGTAGCTGTTATCCTGCCTATTCTTGTGCAAGATTGATATTCTGAATAGCATCACTACACCTGTGAAAGCCAAATGTTGTACTACTGTACTGTAGCATACTCACAGTATCAATGGCACAGTTGTAGCCACTGACAATAACTCTCTTATTTGTGCAGGTCCCTCTGGAGTAACAGCAATGCAGCCAATCCATGCTGGTGAGTGTGTAATAACAATACTATTAATAGTAATAATGATATTAATACTAATAATACCCTCAAACAGTATTGTGTATGTGTTGGATTGCAGGTGTGTGTGTTTGTATCTGCTGTACTGAGGAGTGTGCATGTGTGCATGTGTGCCCGTGTGCCTGTGTGTATGTGTGCCCGTGTGCCCATGTGCCCATGTGCATGCGTGCATGTGTGCCCGTGTGCATGTGTGCCTTTGTGCATGTGTGCCTGTGTGCATGTGTGCATGTGTGCCTTTGTGCATGTGTACCCATGTGCATGTGTGCATGTGTGCCCGTGTGCATGTGTGCATGTGTGCATGTGTGCATGTGTGCATGTGTGCCCGTGTGCATGTGTGCATGTGTGCCCATGTGCATGTGTGCATGTGTGCCCATGTGCATGTGTACATGTGTGCCTGCGTGCATGTGTGCATGTGTACCCGTGTGCATGTGTGTCTGTGTGTATGTGTGTATGTGTGCATGTGTGCCCATGTGCCCATGTGCCTGTGTGCATGTGTGCATGTGTGCCCATGTGCCCATGTGCATGTGTGCATGTGTGCCCATGTGCATGTGTGCATGTGTGCATGTGTGTCCGTGTGTATGTGTGGATGTGTGCATGTGTGCATGTGTGCCCATGTGCATGTGTGCATGTGTCCATGTGGGCATGTGCACCCGTGTGCATGTGTGCCTGTGTGCATGTGTGCATGTGTGCCCGTGTGCATATGTGGTAACATTGTGTACACATTGTAAACTGTGTTTCCTGTCTTCCTCTCACAGGTTCTGGTGTTGCTCTGTTGGCGTGCAGCAGGGAACCTGAAGCCACTGCTGGTGATAGTGATAATGATGATACATGTGTAATGGCACAGGGAGGTGTGACAGGGTTTGTTGTTGGTCAGCCAATCGACAGTACACAGCTGTCAACCCCATCAATGCGCAAAGTCATCCTGCCGATACATCCATTGTCACCAATGTGCTTAGCTGAGGGACAGCATACAGTGGGCATTGACCAGGGTAATGTGGTATCAGTGGCACATGCATCCCCTCACAGCAGCCATGGCCAGAGTCCTGACATGGTACCACACAGGCAGATGTCCAGGGGTTCTCGTGGGAGCATCCATGGTCGTACTGCCCCTGTCAGACGTGCCCACAGAGGTCTTTCAACCTCAGCTATGTTCTGGGCTGTAATGCAGGCACAGGCACGTATGGAACGGTACACCAGACAGGGTCTGATGGAGCTTAGAGCACATCGCACTGCTATGAATGACACTATGCGTGACGTTGCGGCTGCCATCCGTACTGTCGGCAAGGTCATTGATAGATGTTGGGGGGGCATTAGATCTGTTCCACAACTTCATGTCCATGAGCCAGGGCAATGCAGGACGGTTGAGGTGTCGACGTGGATGTATGCCAGCAACATCAGTAGCTGGCAGTCATCGCGGACGACAACAAACCCACAGCCGCTCCCACAGTGCCAGTACCAGCCCCAGCAATGCTGGGTCTGTGCTGTCATCAGACCGTCCTAGAAGACCACGTGCACATGGCTCTGGACAGTCCCAGTAGGGACATGTGTCCAGTCAGCAACCCACTGCTTCTGATGACAGTACCCAGTCTAGCTTAGTACCTGATACTGTCCGTAGGACCCCTGCCAGGCACAGGTACCGTGTCCGTGGCCAGAGACAGTGATCTGTATGACCTGGCAGGTACAGTCTATGGCTGTCCACAAACACCCATATATGGCAGCCATGTGGTGGAACTGTGTGCATGCATACACACATGCATAATGCTAACACCTATGGCTAATACATACACACACACACCGCGTCAACATTGCCCCATGTTGTACTGCTGTCCCTCACTAACACACACACATACATGTCGATTGGATGTGTCAATGGCAGACTCTGGCAAACCAAGTACACACCCTGTGCATATGATAAAACTGTGCCACCTCCTGCAATCTGTAACATTGATGCAGGAACAGGATAGCATGGTGGTGATGCACAGGGTGACTACATAGCACTGTAGTAATATTATCATGTCGTTCACAGTACAGTGCAATGATATCATTGTGGGTATATCTCAGCATGCCTGATGCATTAACACTATGATTGTCATTGTAGTTTTTATACACCAGCATTAATTCCAAAAGTGTAATGTCTGCACATGTGCTACATGGCAGTTGTGTGTACCTGTGCCTGCATGTGTTGTGGACTGGACAGTACATGTGTGATGTTTGCAGCACACAGTTGCAGGTGTACATTTGTGAACAAGGTGGAGTTGCATTCTCTGCATGTAGATGCGTAGTGCACACATGGCAAGGGAGACATGCACCATGTGACACAGTAATCATACATTGTAGTTCATATTGGTGGCCACTTTGTGTTGTACTGCACATATGTCTTACCTGGGGTCACATGCATGTATGACATGGTTTGATAGTATGCTGTGGGTCATACGGTTTACCAATGTCAATGGTTTGCATTCTGGTGGTAAGGTTCAAAACACAAACCCACCTACATAGGTATCACAAGGGATAAAAAACTAGAAGTAATGATACTCACTGCCAGACATCTAAACCACAAGATGCACGCAGTCCAAACTCTACTCAGCATGGAGAATGTTGATATCTGTGCAGTAACAGAAACCTGGTTCAAGACTCCCAAGAGCACCCTAGCACTACCAGGTTACACCTCATACCATGCTTTACAGCCCCAAAACATGGAACTAACTATGAAAGGGGGTGAGTATAAATAATTGTCAGGGATACCCACACCCCCAGGTTGGTGCCACAGCATGAAGCATCACAGACTATCCACGTGCAACTAACAGTGGGTAAAACTGCATTCCAGTTCATAGCCTGCTACAGACCACCCTCCTAAACCCAGGAACCCCACCTGGCCTACTTAAGAACACATGAATATATGAAGGTCTCTCCAAACAACATTATATTGGGCAACATCATCTACCCACACATAGACTGGGAGCATTACTGTAGCTCCAACACCCTAGGCCAAAGGTTCCTAGAATTCATAAACTCAAATGCTATGGAACAACTTGTTACCACTCCCACAAGAGGGGAAAACATACTGCACCTGATCATCACCAACATGGGGACTCTATGCTCCAGACCAGAGGTGTATCCCTCACTGGTAAGATCAGACCATAGAGTAATCTCACTGTATATTCACATAACAACCCCAGCCCCTGCCCAGAAAACCACAGTGAAAAAGTTGTCTAAAGCATATTCCACACACCTCAAAACTGAGACAGAGGTGGAATCCTTCAAAGCCCCCGGGCCTGTGGAAAATACAGCCCACACTGCTGAATCCTTTATAAACGCATTCTATGAACAACTTCAGGAATGCACAGATCATGCAATTCCAAATATAACCAAGACCCAATCCTCCAAAGACAGGCATCCTTTCTGGTGGACCCCAGCCACACAGAAGACAATAGAAGGAGGTAGCTACTACATGATCGAGCAATATCCCACAAAGGGAAGGCATCCCTGATCAGTATTTGGAACAAAATACGGGCACTCATAAAATCGTCTAAGGCCAGCTTCAAGAGAATAATTGCACAAGACACTAAGGATAATCACAAGGCTTTCTTTAGTTATGTTAGGAATCTGGGTGGGAATTCCCAGATATGCTCAGGAGTAGTCCTAAATGACAAAGAATATACGTATGCCACATACATTGCCAACATCATTGCTGACAGGTTCAGCACAAACGTCTCACTTCTGTGTCACTGTTACACAGAGGCAGAGTATACTAACCTGGAAAAAGGCCATAGCAAAATTCATTTAAAATGGGTGGCAAAAGCCAAACACAGTCTGGCTAGGCTTATAACTGCCATAGGGCAGATAGCCTAGTATGAACCTATTAACCTATTACATGATGTATCCTCAACTGATGCACTGATGTAGGAAACCCAGTGTCAGTGATATCCCTGCAGTACTACACTATACCATGTAGCCATTCTTACTGAGCCCCACACATCCCTGGGAAGAATACTGTTTGCCATATAGCAGTCTCACTTACATGCCAACACACTAGGGATATATTCATCCACGACTGGAAATGCATACAGTGGCCTACAATGCATTCTGCACATGACACACATGACCATCACAAGAGTATCATACAGGCAGATACCTGTTGTCCAAGCCATGCTCTATTACTGTAACACAACTGTAACTTTGTCATCAGCATGTACATAACATAGTATTCCAATAGTACCATGTAGGTGGCAGCACCCATCATGAAGAACGGGTAATGGTGTGTACATATGGACAAGTGTTTTCTTGTCTATCCTGTGATATTCACATTTCCAAAGGTATTGTGCAGTCCCTTGGTGTATCGCCTAAGCAAGCAGGTGTCTTTATGCATATCAGCAACAGTTGCCATACACCTACACTGGATGTCCATTACTCACAGACTTTGCTGTGTTATAACATGTGTGACATATACTCCAGACATGAACCCTCACCCACATTAATATATCACAGCTTTCATGACTGTGTGTCACCCAGTTGGCATAGGACACAGATCACTGCAGTAGCCTGCATTGTCATCAACATGCATGTATGGCATATGGTCTGGGAATCTGCAGCACATGCTGGCAAAGGTAACAACTGTATTCATATGAGGCAGGCTTCACACATAGGAACTATTGCAGGTCACAGGTACATATCTTTATGTGGCACATACATACCTGATGTGTGCATTGCAATTACTGTTATAATTATATGTCATACAATAATAAAAGCAAAACCCACAACACAGTGACAAACTGTGACAAACACACACATGGCTTTTGTAGGATTCAAACCCCTAACTAACTATGTTATGACACTTGAGAGAGACACATTAACACAGCATGCTATTCGCATTACTGGGTGGTTTTGCTTCTCCTGCTGTACTTATAGGGTGCTGACATCATCAGTCTTTACAAAGAGGAATGTATATCATGTAGTGTGTTATTCCAGTTGTCAAAAGAGACATTTCTTTCAAATAGAATTGCACACATACACACCCCCCAACACACATACGGAGCATTTGCAGGATTCAAACCCCTATCTACCTATGTTATAACACTTGAGAGACACGCATTAGCACAGCGCGCTATTCACATTACTGGGTGGTTTTTCTTCTCCTGCTGTACTTATAGGGTGTTGACATCATCAGTCTTTACAAAGAGGAATGTACATCATGTAGTGTGTTATTCCAGTTGTCAAAAGGGACATTTCTTTCAAAGAGAACTGCACACATACACACCCCCAATACACACACTGAGCATTTGCAGGATTCAATCCCCTACCTATGTTATAACACTTGAAAGAGAGACACATTAGCACAGCGCACTATTCACATTACTGGGTGGTTTTTCGTTTCCTCCTGTACTTATAGGGTGCTGACATCATCAGTCTTTACAAAGAGGAATGTACATCATGTAGTGTGTTATTCCAGTTGTCAAAAGGGACGTTTCTTTCAAAGAGAATTGCACACACACACAGCATTTGCAGGATTCAAACCCCTACCTAACTATGTTATGATACTTGAGAGAAACACGCATTAGCGCAGTGCGCTATTCGCATTACTGGGTGTTTTTTCTTCCCCTGCTGTACTTATAGGGTGCTGACATCATCAGTCTTTACAAAGAGGAATGTACATCATGTAGTGTGTTATTCCAGTTGTCAAAAGAGACATTTCTTTCAAAGAGAATTGCACACATACACCCCCCCAACACACATACTGAGCATTTGCAGGATTCAAACCCCTACCTAACTATGTTATAACACCTGAGAGAGGCGCATTAGCGTAGCGCGCTATTCGCATTACTGGGTATTTTTTCTTCTCCTGCTGTACTTATAGGGTGCTGACATCATCAGTCTTTACAAAGAGGAATGTACATCATGTAGTGTGTTATTCCAGTTGTCAAAAGGGACATTTCTTTCAAAGAGAACTGCACACATACACACCCCCAATACACACACTGAGCATTTGCAGGATTCAAAACCCTACCTAACTATGTTATAACACTTGAAAGAGAGACACATTAGCACAGTGCACTATTCACATTACTGGGTGGTTTTTCTTCTCCTGCTGTACTTATAGGGTGCTGACATCATCAGTCTTTACAAAGAGGAATGTACATCATGTAGTGTGTTATTCCAGTTGTCAAAAGGGACGCTTCTTTCAAAGAGAATTGCACACATACACCCCCCTGCCCCCCCAACATACACACACTGAGCATTTGCAGGATTCAACCCCCTACCTAACTATGTTATGATACTAGAGAGAAACACGCATTAGCGCAGTGCACTATTCGCATTACTGGGTGGCTTCTCTTCCCCTGCTGTACTTATAGGGTGCTGACATCATCAGTCTTTACAAAGAGGAATGTACATCATGTAGTGTGTTATTCCAGTTGTCAAAAGGGACATTTCTTTCAAAGAGAATTGCACACATGCACACCCCCTGCCCCCCCAACACACACACACACACACACACACACACACACACACACACACACACACACTGAGCATTTGCAGGATTTAAATCCCTACCTAACTATGTTATGACAGTTGAGAAAGATGCATTAGTGCAGCATGCTATTCGCATTACTGGGTGGTTTCTATAGGTTCATAGGTTCATAGGTAGATACTAGGCTATCTGCCCTAGGGCATTTATAAGCCTAGCCAGAGTGTATTTGGCTTCCACCTCCCTATTAGATTAACCTAATGTGCCTCTGTAAAGTAGGTCACAGAAGGTACCCTTTTAAGATTAGTTTACTGTGCCTCTGTCTAGCAGGTACACAGGAGAGATCTCAGGGGTGAATTTGCGATTTCCCATCCACGCATCCAAATTTCGCTTGAAGAGGGTCAGCGAGGGGCTATGTCTAACATGAATTGGGATTCTATTCCAGAGTGAGGGAAGCCTCTGGTAAATGAATCTGTCCCTCCAGCATGTCCTATTTATTTTTGTGCTGAGGTTTAGGTCCCTGGAGCGTGTAGCTCTAAGGGACTTGGATTTTTTGAGGTGGAGCATGTCCATTAATTCTGGGTTTGACATGGCTTTCTACATCAGGCATAGATCACCTCTGAGTAGGCGGTAAGCAACTGAGTAGAGCTGGAGTTTCTTTAGTCGAGCTGCATAGGACATCTGTTTGTAGCCCATGATCCTCTTGGTGAGGTACTTTTGGGGTCTCCAGTTGCTGCAGGTGTCAGGTAAGGTACATCCCAAAAGGGGCATTGTATTCAATTATGGGCCTGATGAGTGACAAGTAGAGGGGCACAATGACCTCTCTTGATCTAGATGCGAACCCTTTCGTGATAAGGTGGGCTATATAGAAGGTCTTTCTAACCACTTTGGCAACGTGATTATCAAAGGAGAGATTACTATCTACGTTGGTCCCCAAATCTCTAATTACTTCTTCCGTACTTAATGGATTACCACCTATGTGGTAATTTGTGGGCACCTTGTTTTTCCCAAAGGGGATGACTATGCACTTTTAGCATTTAGCTTGAGGCCGTGGTTCTGGCACCAAGCATCCATCTCTGTGAGACCCTTTTGGAGGATGCTTGTGTCAGCTGGAGATTTGATTATGGCCCCCAGTTTGCAGTCATCTGTGAACTTTGTCAGCCATAATCCCCCCGTGTTAGCCTGAACCTCAGAGAAGTATATACCGAACAAGAGAGGTCCCAGAACTGAGCCCTGTGGGATGCCACTTGTAACTGGTTTGGATTCAGACATGGCACCTGCAATTCTGACCATGTGAGTTCTATCTCTGAGCCAGTTTGCAACCCATCTTGTGATATAGGGGTTGATATTTAAGCTAGTAAGCTTATTTATGATGCCCGAGTGGGGTATTGTGTCGAAAGCTTTTGCGAGGTCCATTTAGGCTGTGTGGACTACCTTACCCTCATCTATGGCTTTGGTAACTGTTTCAAAGAAATCAACTAGGTTTAAGAGGCAAGATCTTCCCTTAACAAAGCCGAATTGGGCAGGGTCCAGTGTCTGGAGGCTCCCAATGTCTCTTTTTATGAGTTCCATGATAATACACTCCATAGCTTTACAGACCAGACTAGTCAGGCTTATGGGGCAATAGTTTCCGGGGTCTGTTGTGGCACCACCTTTGTGGAGTGGGACCACTGTAGCTGTACGCCATTCTTTGGGTACATATCCTGTAGTAAGGCTAAGTTTGAACATTGACTTAATGTGAGGGTTCAGTTCTTCTTGGAGCTCGTGTAAGACACAGCCTGGGACACCGTCCGGTCCCATAGATGCTGTGTTTTTTGCTTTGGAGAGGGCAGCTTTTACCTGTGCATCTGTGATGTCAGGGAGGTTACATTCAGTTGGGATAGGCGTTTGCTCCTTTCGGGGAAGGGGAGGAGAAATTTGCGCTGAATCTGTCTGCCAGGATGTTGGCTATGTCTGTAGGTTCGGTATATTTTGTACCATTATGCAACACTTCAGAGCATATCTGGGAGTTTCTGCCCATGTTTCTGACATAACTAAAGAAGGCCTTGTAATTATCTTTAGTGTCTAGGGCAATTTTTCTTTCGGAACTGGCCTTTGATGATTTTATGAGGGATTGAAGTTTCTTACTAATACTGATCAGAGATGCCTTCCCTTTTTGGGATTTTGCTCTGTCATGTAGTAGCTTCCTCCTTCTGTTGTATAGCTTATTTATGGCCGGGGTCCACCAGACCGGTCTCCTGTTTTTGGAGGAGTGAGTCTTGGTTTTATTTGGGATAGCACAATCCATGCATTCCTGCAGGTGCTCATAGAATGCATTTGTAAAGGATTCTGCGGATTGGGCTGTATTATCCTCTGGCCCAGGGGCTTTGAAGGATTCCACCTCAGTCTTGAGAAGTGCAAAGTTGGCTTAGGAGAAATTCTTTTCAGTGATTTCCTTGGCTGGGGGTGGGGATGGGATATGGATGTCTAGGGAAATTTGTTTATGGTCTGATCTTACCAATGAGGGGTTTACCTCTGGTGTGGAACATAGAGTCCCCATGTTGGTGATGACCAGATCCAATATGTTGTTCCCTCTTGTGGGAGTGGTGACCAGTTGTTCCATTGTGTTAGAGTTTATAAATTCAACGAACCGTTGGGTGAGGGTGTTTGGGCTTGAGTAGTTTTCCCAGTCAATGTTTGGGTAGTTGAAGTCACCCAATAACATAGTGTTTGGAGAGACTTTCATATTATCCAGTGTTCTCAGGAATGCCAAGTGGGGTTCCTGTAATAGGGATGGTGTTCTGTAGCAGGCTACAAACTGAAAGGCAGTTTTGCCCACTGTTAGTTTCACATGGATGTTTTCCGATGCTTCGTGCAGTGCCACTAACCTGGAGGTGTAGGTATCTTTGATGAATATAGATACTCCCCCTCCTTTTGTGCTTCGGGTCCGAGTTTTGGGGCGAACGCATGGTATGAGTTATAACCTGGTAGTGCTGGGGTGCTCTCAGGAGCCTTGAACCAGGTTTCTGTTACTGCACAGACATTGATTTTCTCCATACTGAGGAGAGTCTCGAGTGCGTGCATCTTGAGGTTTAGACTTCTGGCATCGAGTAGCATTACCTTTAGTTTTTTTATCTTTGGGTTGTCTATGGAGGTGGGTTTGTCCTTTGAGCCTTGTCTAAAAAAGGCACTATGGGGGTGGCAAGAGCCTTGGCCAGTATATGAAAGCCTAAGGGTGACAGGTGCAAGCCGTCCCTAGTGAAGCAACGTGGCTTGTCGAGCATGTCATCCCAGGCTGACAGACACTGGATCCCCTTTGAATGACACCAATACTTTAGCCAATTGTTGAAACTGATCATTTTGTCTTTATACTGTGGCATCATTCTTGGTGAGGGCAAGATGCTACTCAAGGTAAGGGACATACCATCCTGGGCTACATGGTCAGAGAGCTCCTCTATGTCTCTTTTCATGTAGTCCAGGGAGGTACGTCTCAGGTCATTCACACCAGCATGGACAATGATGGAGTCATACTTGTACTTGCTTTGGAGTGACCTGAGTGCTTGCGTTATGTGGCGGATCCTGGCACCCGACAGGCAGCTTACAGTGACCTTCTCCTTGTTCAGTCTGGTGAGTGGGACGTCAGTGTGCCGGACTATAGAGTCCCCTATAACAAGTGTATTTGGTGTGTTGTTTGGCCTTATGGGCTGTGACTGTGAGGCACACTGATTTTGTGAGATATGTGATTTGTGGGTATTGTTGAGGGGTGTCTGTTGCTTGGATATCTGCTTAGGAGGTCTTTGCTGTTTAGGCAGATTTTTATTTAGAGCCTCCGAGTATGTTTTTGTGTGTTTATGTGTTGGGTATGCAGATGCAATAGGTCTGTGTGAGACTGGATTTGTGGTGTGGGTGGTTACCTTTTCCTCCTGACTGACTGTGCCAGTCTTGGGTTGAGAGAGCTCTGCCTCCAGTTTGGCTGTGTAACTGCATCTCTCACATGTATTAGAGTTTGTTGGAAGGAGGATAGGGTTGTCTGTGTACATAAGGCAATTGTAACATTGCCTCAAAATTCCCAGATTCACCAGCTGGACTGGAGAGTAACCTTGAAACTGATCCTTGGACATACCAGATTAGTATAGGGAACTGTTTTTTTTACTGATCAGATTAGGGAAGGGAACTGATTTTTCACTTGATCAGGAAGGACCAATCGGGAGTCTAATACTTATGAGAAGTCAAGGAGGGTGCAGTGCTTTAGTAAGTTAGTTTTTTCCTTATAAGAACTGAGCAACTGCAGGGCTTTAGAAAGAGAATAGAGTGATTACTTTGAGAGTTTGAACAGTTCTAAGGGAAAAAGTGAAGAGCAGACTTTGTGGAGCCTGGAATAGTTTAAACCTGTTTAGGCGGCACTGCCCGACGCTGCTCAGTGCGCAAAACTGCGCAAAAAGAGAGTTGTAGAGTTTTAAGAGAGAGAGATCAATGAGTTGACCCAAAATGGCCAATAAAACTACAGCTTCTAGGTAGTAACCACTCCTCCAGGGACAGGCAGGCTGTTCAGTGTTTACCACTCCCACTGGTGAACACAGAGACTTCCCTTTAGCCCAAGCAAGCATTGGCCTTCTAGAAACTTCCAAACAGTTCAGAACAGCAAATCTGTAACTGAACTTTCTTAACTTTCAGAAAGTGGGAAAAAAGCAAGATTTTTTTCTCTTCTCCTGCTGTACTTATAGGGTGCTGACATCATCAGTCTTTACAAAAAGGAATGTATATCATGTAGTGTGTTATTCCAGTTGTCAAAAGGGGCATTTCTTTCAAAGAGAATTGCACACATGCACACCCCCAACACACACACACACTGAGCATTTGCAGGATTCAAACCCCTACCTATGTTACGACACTTGAGAAAGACTCATTAGCGCATCACGCTGTTTGCATTACTGGGTGGCTTTTCTTCCCCTGCAGTATTTATAGGGTGCTGACATCAGTTGTTACAAAGAGGTATGTACATCTATTACTATCCCTCAGTATGTGGGATAGCAATATATATATGCATTAACAGAAGCCTAATTCAGGGTCACATATGCACATCAGCACTGCCTGGTTATGTTTTATACCATGCTTCGTGAACACAGGACTTGTAACACACAACACAACCAGGGAGTGTATCCATATACATCACAGATACACACACCTCTGGGTTGTTACCACTGCACTAAGCATGACAGGCCATACATATACAACTACCATTCTGCAAAACTGCCTTTCGGTTTGGTGTGTAGTTCAGACCCCCCCCCCCCCATATCCAGGAACCACACTTGGCTTCCCTGGGAACAGTGCAGGATATGAAGGTGTTCACATACGCCATTACATTGGTTAACTTCAGGTACAGGAATATTGACTGGGGGAACTACTCAGGCCTCAACAACATCACCCTACAGCTACTACAATTTGTGAATCCATGTGCTATGGCAGAACCAGTCACCACAGCCACAAGGGGGAATACATATTGGACCTGATCATCACCAACATGGGGACTCTATGTTCCACACCAAAGGTAGACCACCATTGTTAAGATATGACCATAACCAACTTTCCCTGGACGTCCATATCCCATCCCCACCCCCCAGGCAAGGAAATCACTGCTAACAAAGTATTTCTCAAAAGCAGACTTTGCACTTGTGAAGACTGGGGTGGAATACTTCAAAGGCCCTGTGCTGGAGGATTATACAGCCCAATCTGCAGATTCCTTTGCAAATGCATTCTATGAGCACCTGCAGGTTTTCATTGATCATGCTATCCCAAATAAAAACAAGACTCCTCCACAACAGGAGACCTGTCTGGTTGACACCAGCCATATATAAGCTGTACAACAGAAGGAGTGAGCTAATACATAACAGAGTAATATCCCACAGAGGGAGGACATCTCTGAACAGTATTGGCAGGACACTTCAATCCCTCAAAATCATCACTTACAAGTTTTGACAGTGAAATTGCCCAGACACTACAGATAAGGCTCCCCTCAGTCTGGAATTGAATCCCAATTAATGTTAGACATAGCCCCTCACCAACCCTCTTCCAGCAAACTCCAGCCACATGGATGTGATATTGCAAATTCAACCCCTGGGATCTCCACTGTGTCCCTGCTTGATGGAGGCACAGCAAACTAGCCTTAAATGGTGCCTTCTGTGACCTACTTTACAGAGGCACAGTAGGCTACTGTACTGGGGAGGCAGACGCCAAATACACTCGGGCTAGGCTTATGTATTCCCTAGGGCAAACAGCATAGTATCAACCTCTGCACCCATATGTTTATGTTTGCAATGCACAATATTTGTTGCTGATAAACTGTTTGCAGGTCTTTATTGCCATAGCTTTCCCTGTTTCTATGAACAACTTGTGTATATGTGGAAGATGTTTGATCATGGCAGGGTTCCAGTATATTACTTATGTCTCTGTTGTCATTTAACTGTGTGCACTGGGCAGATTGCTGTATTGTGGGAGTTTCCTGGCTTAACAAATACAAATGCCAGATATGTGTGGCCGACTGCTATACTGAGACATTGCCTAAGTGTGTGAGCATGCCCAGTTCAGCCTTTCCATATGTTGAGATCTGAGGTCCACTACATTTGTGGTTGTGTGTGAACTTGAACAATATTTGACAGTTATAGTGTGTGTGTTGGAAGTCATGTTGCGTTCTTAGTGCCCAACTGCTTTATGTCTGAACCCAACAGGGATTATGCTGTGCCTGCAGGGTTTCCATGGGACAGTTTGCATACACTTGTCAACATTCTTTCATACTGACCAAACACTGTAATTTTGTCGTAGTGTAGTGGTTCAGTCCTTTCACTCTGGTGCACAGTATCCTGGGTTTGAGTCCCATCACTGCTTTAAATATTCATACCGAGCACACCAGACTAAGGTATGACCATGTTGCATTTTCTTCAGCTATGGCCTACTTAAACCAGGCTTGTCCAACATTACTAGTGTATTCTGCAACTTGGGTGGACATTGACAAACACTAGGCTATGTGCCCTAGGACATTTCTAATCCTAGTCAGAGTGTGTTTGTCCTTCAACACACATTTTAACTGGAGTTTGCCATGACATTTTTCAAGGTTAGTATACTGTGCCTCTGTTTAACTGACATAAAAGTGATACCCAGGGTAAACCTACAATCTGCCATCCACTCATCAAGATTCCTCTTGAAGAGAGTCAATGAGGGACTCTCTGGTTAACCTGGACTGTGAATTTACTCAAGAGTGGAGGGAGCTTCTGGGTTATGGATCAATCACTACAGCATGTCCTAATTATTTCACTGCTGAGGTTCAGGTCTCTCATGTGCATAGCTCAATGGGATTCAGATTTTACAAGGTGCAGCATGTGCATTGATTCCAGGTTGGACATGGCTTTATACATCAGGCACTGATCGTCTCTGGGCAGGCAGTATGCCACTGTGTGGAGCTGCAGTTTGTTTAATCAGACAGATGTGGGGTCTTTCCAGTTGCTGGAGGTGTCTGCTAAGGTACATCCCACAAGGGGCATTGTACTCAATTGTGAGCATGATGAAGGATGACTGAAGAGGCACGATGACCTCCCCTGATCTAGATGTGGATACCTTCATGATTAGGTGGGTATATGAAATGTTTTTATAACCACTACAGCCACATGGTTGTCAAATGCAAGATTTCTATCAACTTGTGTCCCCAGATCTCTTATTAATTCTTCTGTACTTAATGGGTTACCACCTATGTGGTAATTGGTGGGCACTTACTGTTTTTCCAAAGGGGATGACTATACACTTTTTTGTGTTTAGCTTGATGACATGGCTGTGGCACCAGTTGTCTGTTTCTATGAGGCCCTTTTGTAGGATGCTTGTGTCAGCTGGAGGGTCAGATATGGCGCCCAGTTTGTAGTCATCTGCAAACTTGCTCAGACACAATCCTTCAATGTTGGCCTGTACCTCCGAGAAATATATACCAAACAGGGGGGTCCCAAGACCGAGCCTTGTGGGATGCCAGTTGTAGTTGGTTTGGACTCTGACATGGTTCCAGCATTTCTGACCATGTCAGTTCTGTCCTTGAGCTGGTTTGCAACCCATCTAGTGACATAGGGGTTTATATTTAAGCTGGTGAGCTTATCTATAATGACCATGTGGGGTATTGTATGGAAGGCTTTTGTAAGGTCCAGGTAGGCTGTGTGGACCACCTTCTCCTCATCAATGGCCTTGGTGACTGTTTCAAATGACTCAACCAGGTTTAAGGGGCAGGATCTGCCCTTAAGAAAGCCACACTGGGTAGGGTCCAGTGTCTGTAGGTCCCCAATATCTTTATTTCTGAGGTCCATGATGATCCTTTCCGTAGCTTTGCAGACCATGCTAGTCAGGATTCTGGGGTGATAGTTTGCATGATCCATTCAGGCACCACCTTTGTGGAGAGGGACCACTGTTGCTGTACACTGCTGTTTGGGTACATATCCTGTGGTAAGGCTGAGATTGAACAGTAGTTTTATTAGGTGTTCAGTTCTTCTTGGACTTCATGTTGGATGCAGCCCGGGACACCATCTGGTCCCATTCATGCTGTGTGTTTTGCTTTAGGGATGCTGGCTGTTACCTGAGCATCTGCGATGTCAGGGGGCCAGCACTCTGCTGGGATAGATATTTGGCCTTTTGGTGGGGGGGGGGAGTTTTCACTGAACCTGTCAGGTCGGATGTTGGCAATGTCTGTGGGTTTGGTGTATTGTTTGTCATTTTGGACTAATTCTGAGCATATCTGGGAATTCCCACCCAGGTTCCTACCATCAGTAAAGAAAGCCTTGTGATTATCCTTAGTGTCCTGTACAATTTTTATCTCGTAGCTGGCCTTAGAGGATTTTGTGTGTGGCCATAGTTTTTTGTCATAATACTGATCAGTGATGCCTTCCCTTTTTGGGTTTTGCTCTATCATGTAGTAGCTTCCTCCTTCTCTTGCATGGTTTGTTAATGGCTGGGGTCCACCAGACAGGATGCTTGCCTTTGGAGGATTGTGTCTTGGTTTTATTTGGGATTGCATAATCCATGCATTCCTGAAGGTGTTCGTAGAATGCATTCATAAAGGGTTCTGAGGTCTGGGCCATATTTTCCACATGCACAAGGGCTTTAATGGACTCCACCTCAGTTTGGAGAAGTGCATAATTTGCTTTACACATGTTTTTCACTGTGGTTTTCTGGCCAGGGACTGGGGTCAGGATGTGAATATCTAGTGAGATTACTGTATGGTCTGATCTTACCAGTGAGGGATACACTTCTTGTCTTGGCCATAGAGTCCCCATGTTGGTGATTATCAGGTCCAGTATGTTTACCCCTCTTGTGGGAGTGGTGACAAGTTGTTCCATAGCATTTCGGTTTATGAAGTCTAGGAACCTTTGGCCTAGGGTGTTGGAGTTAGAATAATGCTCCCAGTCTATGTTTGGGTAGTTGCAGTCGCCCAATATAATGTTGTTTGGAGAGACCTTCATATTTTCATGTGTTCTCAAGTAGGCCAAGTGGGGTTCCTGGATTTAGGAGGGTGGTCTGTAGAAGGCTATGAACTGGGAGGCAGTTTTAGCCACTGTTACTTGCATGTGGATAGTCTGTGCTGCTTCATGCTGTGGCACCAACCTGGGGGTGTGGGTATCCTTGACCATTATTGATACTCACCCTCCTTTTGTAGTTTGTTCCATGTTTTGGGGCTGTAAAGCATGGTATGAGGTGTAACCTGGTAGTGCTAGGGTGTTCTTGGGTGCCTTGAACCAGGTTTCTGTTACTGCACAGATATCAACATTCTCCATGCATGAGGAGAGTTTGGACTGCATGCATCTTGCAGTTTAGACTTCTGGCATTGGGTAGCATTACTTCTAGTTTCGTATCCCTTGTGATACCTATGGAGGTAGGTTTGTGTTTTGAGCCTTACCTATTCAAGGCACTATGGGGGTGACAACAGCCTTTGCCAGTATCCAAAAGGCCAGGAGTGATAGGTGCAAGCCATCCCTAGCGGAGCATCATGTCTTGCTCAGCATGTCATCCCAGGCTGACAGGCATTGGATCCCCTTTGACTAACAACAATACTTAAGCCAATTGTTGTAACTGATCATCTTGTCTTCATATTGTGGCATCATGCTTGGTGAGGGTAGGATGTTACTCATGGGTCATCAAGTTTGCATATACTACCTGGTGTTACATTGCTTAACACATGGCAATCATGCCTCAAGTGGTGCTGCAGGGCTGCCTATGTTGGATGCACATACTACACTCCTTGTACATGTTTGAAAGCAGGTTGTGTCAACTTAGGCATCCCTTTTACTATATGTGTGAGTCAGAGAGAGGTATCATTTCCAGGGTTCCTACTGCACCAGTGTATGTACTACTCATTGCCTCTTTGCCAAGGCCAAGGCATACTGGGCATGCCTCCTTCTGCCTACTGGGGCAGGCTCAGGTTGTTCCTCCTCTGAGTCACGCTCTGCCTGTGATGGCCTTGGCAATGGTGGGGGGCTGTTTGGGCCGGGCATATGCTGGTCCTGCTGCAGCTGTTTTCGCAGAATCATATTATGTAGCATAGCACATACCATGACAATTTGGGTACATGTAGTTGGTGAGTACTGCAAGGCTCCACCAGATGTGTCCAGGCACCGGAACCGTGACTTGAGCAGCCCAAACACATGCTCTATTACATTACGTGTTTGTGCGTGTGCCTCATTATGGTGTTCCTGTTCAGGTGTGTGTGCGTTTCTGATGGGTGTCATCAGCCACGGCTCCAGTGCATAGCCAACATCCCCCAATAGGTGACCATGTGGGATGTCCCCATTGGAAAATGTCTGGTACAGCTGCGTCAGATGCCAGATATGGGAATCATGGTAGCTTCCAGAGCAGCCAGCACACACATTCATTATTATGCCCTGGACATCACACACAACCTGGCAGTTGATGGAGGGAAAGCCCTTGTGGTTAATGTAGGCCCTATCCTGCTCACCGGCTGGTGCTTTGATGCGTATATGCGTGTAGTCTATTGCACCCACTACCTCAGGGTATTCCGCTATTTACTGGAAGAGATGCATATTGCTGGCCAATACCTCATGGGAATTGGGGAAATATACATGATCACCGACGTGCTGACATGGCATCCAGGAACTGGTGCAGTACTCTGGATGCTGATGCCTGTGATATCCCCATCATATCACCAGTTGGTCTCTGGAAGGTACTTTTTGCTAGTATTCTTAGGCCAACACATACCTTGGTTTCCACTGGGATGGGTTTCCCTCTGTTGGTTCTGTGTGAGGCGTGGCCTGTACAGCTCAACAATTTTCTGCAGGAGGTCTCTGTCCACTCTATAGCACTCCACTATCTCCAGCTCATGTAATCCCTGGTAGGTGACCCTGGGCCTGTACACTTTTCTCCGTTTCCTCACTGTGGGTTGTCCAGCAGCATTTGCATTGTCACCACTCTCAGCATGTTGCATATGTCACCTTATAACAGCTATGGCAGCCTCTAGCATTTTTTGTCTGAGTGAAGCTTTTTCAGTTTTCACTTCTAGTAGCTTACTCCAGTGTTGCAGTGTCTCTTGAGAGACACATACTGCACTGTTGTTTGCAGAGTTTTCAGTGCTGGGCTGGGCTACTGTTCTGCCTGTGTAATTGCCTGATTCTGATTGTTTTCACCTGCTAGCTCTGCTAGTATTCCCTGGTAGCTTCCTACAATTTGTTGTGTTTCCTTTTTCCTGTCTGTTTCCTCAGGGGGGAGCGACGCACATACAAGGGCAAACACGCGTACAGAGCTAACGCGTGCGCACACATGCTTAGATGGACTACAACTTGCTTATTCGGGTTAAACGTGCGCAGACCAGCGCAAATGCGCTTATAACTCTTTAAACAGCCTTATACATGCTTACTCCGGCTTAAACGCACGCACTCACGCTTACACGCGTGCATTCCATTTTACTCGGGCTTCCCAGTGTGCACACGCATGCATGCATGCTCAACAAGAAACTTTGGTGTTATCCACAGTGTACACCTTCCATTTCTTGGCTTTCCCTTGTCTACCTGTTGACACACC
Source organism: Protopterus annectens (assembly GCF_019279795.1). Classification (NCBI taxonomy): domain Eukaryota; kingdom Metazoa; phylum Chordata; order Ceratodontiformes; family Protopteridae; genus Protopterus; species Protopterus annectens. Next base: position 844,593,396 of record NC_056744.1, read on the forward strand.
TCTTTCCATGATGTCTAACTGACAGCTTTCACATGCCACTCTGCTCCAATGAGCTTCACTTCTTTCATACATACCCCCCTGTGATGTCACCTATCTCCTACTCTGTTACTCCCCTTATCCCACTCCTACACTCCAGGGAATGTGCTCATTTGCTATGTAAAAGTGCGATTCTGTATCCTAATACTCATTTACATAGGATTGCCTACTAATGCTTAGTTACATGTCTTACACTGAGCTTCCCCCCTTAGCAACCCCTACTCGGTGGCCATGTTGTTTTCAGCCTGCTATTCCCTTACATTGTAAATTGATGGTTTTCATTAAACCCACATTTGTAGGTTTTAAATTTTTATTTTTCTGTTTTTTTTGCAGTGCGGCCCGTTTGCTTGGCGCTGCGCAACATTTAAACATCGGCAATCGCCGAAAAAAAATAAACATTTTTATTTTAATTTTGCATGTGGGTACGTTGCCAGTGGCCACATATTTGGCCATTGGCATACTTCCTGGAACATATGCAACCTTTATTTGGAGCTGACAAGGCTCCATTGTGCTATTTGCAGAACGGTACTCAGTTGTCAACTGAGAACATTTCTGCAGCTAACACGGCTCCTACACAGACAGGTTTGTGCTTCTTGGATCGCAAATTTACCTCATTTGCATGCCTTTCGGCTGCAAGTGAGGTAATTTGCATATCCAAACCCTATCCGTGTAAGAGCCGTTTTCGGAGCTCTCTTACACACCCCTACAGGCTGTTCGTGGATCGCTCGTCGGACATGATGGCTGCATGGAGTCTTACTCAACTCTTAGACTCCATGCAAGCCATCGTGAATCCAGCCCTGTGTCTTTGGTGTACTGAAAGCAGGTTCAGATGTCTGCACAGATCTGAGTGTCCACTGCAATATATATCTGAAAAGACAGCACAGATGATTACTGTGTGTGCCATGCTGGACAATATGCTAACAACATCACATGGCAGTCTTTCAGCTGCAGGTGTGGGTGAACGATCTCAAGAACCACAGATGTCTGAAGATGACATTCTGCAGCTCTCAGAGGAGGATCATGAGGACACAGAGGGAGTAAGAAGCAGGAGTGAGTGACAGAGGATATGACCACAAGTCCAGGACCAGGTGACACAGTAGTCTCTGACACACACCTTTGAGTCATGACAAGTCACATGTATAGAAATACATGGACATTAAACATTGATGCTTTAGGTGTTGCTCCACCACAGCAGCACAGATTGCATCTTATGGCAATCACCCAGTATATGTACACACTGAGCCCCAGACATAACAAAATAATTCTAACATATAACAATATGAACATATACAAATCTATCACAATACAGACCATCACCTCAGGCCAGAAGTGACACAGGTATGCATGCAGAATCATAGTGGTATATCTGAGTATGGCACACAACAATGGACATACATCTGTTAAACCCATTCCTATCTGTCCATTATCAAAAGATACAAACAGAAAACCGTCTGACATACTGCAGAACTGTTGTCAATATCGCAAGCAACATATATCTGTGTAAAGTAAGGATTAAGTTTAATGTACTAATATGTGTCACCTATGGTTAGTAAAAATGTCAGACTCCCGTGGCATCATAATTCACAATAACGACAGGCAAAGGGCATTGTCAGTGGTCTGTACAGAAATTGTAAACCAAACGAGCAACCAAATAAGAGCCGAAGTGGATGAACGTAGTTTATTCACACAAAATGCACAGAATGAGCGCTACTAATAATACAATTGCATTTCGTATAAACACTTCTTCAGATGCTGTAAACACACGTAAATCATCTCATTTATATACCGTGACAACACTCAAACTAAATTTACTGTTGGATGACCAATCAACTTCATTAATATGAATAAAATAATATTAAATCAACTATTTATAAAAATATTAAACTCATCCAGTCAGATACTATAATATAAAATAATATTTATAACATACCCTATCAATTTTAAAAAATATTTATTCTAAAACAAATATGTATCAATTTAATTCATTGTCAAATGTTCTATAAACACAATGAATTACTGACCTCTAGTAGAGATATGAGAGACAACATATTTAAAACAATATTACAGTTTAGCAGATCTCAGTTTTAATACTGATGTAATAGACAACATGTCATTGAGTCCGGGTTCCTTAGTGGCTTCTAAAATGATTTGCCTATATAGTTCCCGGTACTCTAATTTTCCTACCGACATTCCTCCCCGTATTTCTTTTGGCACAATCTCCAGAACAAAAAAGAAAAATTTTGCTTGTGTACATGTTAACTTATGTCGATGCAATGCATTTCTGGAATTGGCCTTATTAATTTTGTAATGATGTCCATAAATTCTAGTCCTTAATTTACATTCTGTTTTTCCAATGTAAAAGGAAGCACATTCATTACATGTAACTAGGTAAACCAAACCACTACTGTTACAGTTTGCATACCCCTTGCTCGTTATTACTCTATTTCTACTAGAAATTCCAACTGAGGATGCATTCATGATGTGCATACATTGGGAGCAAGCTCCACATTTGTATGTACCATACTTCGTGCGAGTATCAGTATGTCCTTTTCCAACCCTATACGCAAAAAGATTTTTAAAATTCATCCCCTTTCTGTAGGTAAACTGTAAATGTCCTAGTACTGTTGATGTGATATCAGTGATCTGCATAAATTTGTCCCATTCCTGAGTAACTACCCTCTTTATAATGTTTGAATCACCATTATAATCTAAAATAAATAAATCCGTTTGCTGATTGGTTTCTTTACAGGGAACCAAAGGTGAAGGTTCACTTATATCTTGACCCAATATGGGAGCAAAACTACTTTTCCTACCTACACTAACTTCATCAATTAACTGCTGTATTAATTCCATTGGATAACCTCTGTTCATAAACATGTCACTGATATTTTGACATTCCACTTTAAAATCAGCTTCTTTTGAAGTCATTCTGCTCACCCTAACCAACTGTCCCTTAATAAGATTTTTCTTTTGAAAATAGGGATGTCCACTGTTAAAATGAAGATATGAATTTGAGAAGGTTTTCTTTCTAAAAATTTTGGAACAGAAGTTTCCATTTTCCTTTGAAACACAAACATCCAAAACGTGAAGAATATCCTTATCCATAGAATAAGTGAAATTCAGAAAATTAGTGGTACTTTGTACATAATTCAAAAATTCAAAAAACCTTTCTTCAGTATCCGTCCATAACAGACAAATGTCATCTAAAAAGCGCTTATATAATGACCAACATTCCTTAAACCTACTGTTGAGAATGAATTTGAATTCCCACCAAGAAAGAATGATATTTGCATATGTGGGGGCACAACTTGCCCCCATCGCTACTCCTTTATTTTGTTTGTAAAATTCTCCTTCAAAATACATGAAGTTGTTATTTAACACAACCTCCATGAGAAGGAGAATATTATTAAAGTCATTTTGTGAAAAATTCCCAAATGTTAACATAAATTCTTCTAACCAATTCAAACCTGTATCGTGCGGTATACAACTGAATAGGTCTACTATATCCATTGTAATAAATATTAAGGTGTCACTATATACTTCAGATTTTAACTGTCTCAAAAAGTCCGACGAATCTTTAAGAACTGTGGTCCCTCCACATGCTAGTTATTTAAGTTTACTATCAAAATATTGAGCAATAGGTGCTGTAATGGCACCTTCTGAGGAGACAACCAACCTTAAAGGTGGGTCTAATGGACATTTATGAACCTTCGGAATACCGAATACCGAAGGAACCCTGGGAAATTTGTTGCATAGAAATTTGTGAGTATCAAAATCGATAGAACCTTCCAACAATAGGTCCTCCAGGATCAAATGGATCCTCGTGGTGGCAGTATTAACCTCATTGTTTGAAGCTAGACTATATTTGAGCGAATTCTGAAGTTCATTTTTCATTTTGGATTCATATTCAATACTGTCCATAATGACCGTACCACCCCCCTTGTCAGGTTACATAATTCTAATGGTACGATCGTATCTTAACATATCCAAATATTCCCTTTCTTTACTTGATAGATTGGAATGGATTTTATGTTTCAGAACTGCTTTTCTGATTTCCTTTTCCATGATATATTCCAAATGTTTTAATTGTGGATGTAATGGGGGGTTAAAAATACTTTTTCTTTTTAAAGTTGATTCTGGAATGGTGTTTGTTCCTGATTTACCAAAAAATATAGCTAAATTCTTTTTCCTAATGAATAACTTGAGGTCAACAATAGTTTTAACTAAATCTGCTTTCCTGAATGGAATGTATTTGAACCCCTTAGAAAAAAGTTCAAAATGCCCTTGGTCTATGATAATGTGACTGTAATTGAAAATATTATAACCCTTGAAAGTGTGCACTTTGTCCGACACTACTATTGAATTTCCCTGGTGATCCCTTAGATTCAGTTGTTCATTCTCCTTTTGTAATATTGATTGTTGAAATTGTAATAGGTTTGAGGTTTGTTGCGAATTCTGTTGGACCTCCTGGATAAAGGGGGAAATGGTTGATCTAAAGGGAATTCCCCATCATCAGTAGAAGACTGAAGAAAATTATTGTCCATTTCCCTATATCTATCTTGATAGTTCCCTTCCATCAAATTATCACAATCTGGTTCTACAAATCTTTTGAAAGGTTTAGGTTTGGGGTATGCAACACTGTCCCTGTAATCTTTTAAATCCCTTTGCAGTTTACCTTGTTTCCTGCACATATTGTCCATACATTTTTTGTCTATTTGTTTAAAAATATCAAAATATTTGGCCTTCTCATCTTCTACCGTAAATAATAAATCCTTCAAAATGTTGTCATTAATTTTCTCCATTTCTTTCAAAAATATAACCTTTTCTTATTCGTTCTCATCTCTAATGGCCTTCACAATTTCTAGGCAACAATTATCAAAAATTTTAACCAAGTTAGAATGAAATTCTGAACCACATTGGACCTTGTTCGGGTATTTACAAATTCTCAAAACCTTTGGAACAACCTTGTGTTTCAAACAATCATTTAGGTACACATTGTCACATTCTAACCCTTTAAATTTGTCCATAAAAACGTACAAACGATCTAAATTCTCTCTATAAGTGAGAATTTTGTTGGCTGAATGATCATATTCCAATTTATTACACAAATCATATTGTTTTGATACAAAATCTTTAAACTGCATAGCGCCAAAAACTACGTTAGAAACACAGTCACCTTGTTTAGTGTGGGTGTTGGAATTGACGCCAAGGTTCGGCACTTCTACCACAGTCGTTTCAGTTTCTGTCTCCGTTTCTCCTTCTCTTCTGAGAAAAATACTGGGTAATCCTGTATAATCGTTATTGGAAATATTAGAGGTTGGCAAACCCTGCCTATTGCTGTAACCATTTGTCCTGACTTGCTGCTTGCTCTGCTAAACATTTCCTGGTTACCAGGAACACCTGATAAAATGGAAACAAATGATTGGCAGGCTGGTGTGAGTAGTTCTACCAGCTGAGAGAGCTGGCCAATTCATTTACAAAGTTCTCCCCTTCCACTTCTGGGCATGTCATCGTCAAACTCCGCTCCTGGATGCTCTGCCATAGTAAAAAACAGTAAACCAATGAAAAATGGCTCCAAAAAAGACTGCAAACTGTAAACCAAATGAGCAACCAAATAAGAGCCGAAGTGGATGAACGTAGTTTATTCACACAAAATGCACAGAATGAACGCTACTAATAATACAATTGCGTTTTCGTATAAACACTTCTTCAGATGATCTAAACACACGTAAATCATCTCATTTATATACCGTGACAACACTCAAACTAAAATTACTATTGGATGACCAATCAACTTCATTAATATGAATAAAATAAGATTAAATGAAATTTTTAAAAATCAACTATTTATAAAAATATTAAACTCATCCAGTCAAATACTATAATATAAAATAATATTTATAACATACCCTATCAATTTTAAAAAAATATTTATTCTAAAACAAATATGTATCAATTTAATTCATTGTCAAATGTTCTATAAACACAATGAATTACTGACATCTAGTGGAGATATGAGAGACAACATATTTATAACAATATTACAGTTTAGCAGATCTCAGCTTTAATACTGATGTAATAGACAACATGTCATTGAGTCCGGGTTCCTTAGTGGCTTCTAAAATGATTTGCCAATATAGTTGCCGGTACTCTAATTTTGCTTCCCACATTCCTCCCCGTATTTCTTTTGGCACAATCTCCAGAACAAAAAACAACAATTTTGCTTGTGTGCATGTTAACTTATGTCGATACAATGCATTTCTGGAATTGGCCTTATTAATTTTGTAATGATGTCCATAAATTCTAGTCCTTAATTTACATTCTGTTTTTCCACCGTAAAAGGAAGCACATTCATTACATGTAACTAGGTAAACCAAACCACTACTGTTACAGTTTGCATACCCCTTGCTCGTTATTACTCTATTTCTACTAGAAATTTCAACTGAGGATGCATTCATGATGTGCATACATTGGGAGCAAGCTCCACATTTGTATGTATCATCCTCGTGCGAGTATCAGTATGTCTTTTTCCAACCCTATACTCAAAAAGATTTTTAAAATTCATCCCCTTTCTGTAGGTAAACTGTAAATGTCCTAGTACTGTTCATGTGATATCAGTGATCTGCATAAATTTGTCCCATTCCTGAGTAACTACCCTTTTTATAATGTTTGAATCACCATTATAATCTAAAATAAATAAATCATTTTGCTGATTGGTTTCTTTTCAGGGAACCAAAGGTGAAGGTTCACTTATATCTTGACCCAATATGGGAGCAAACCTACTTTTCCTACCTACACTAACTTCATCAATTAACTGCTTTATTAATTTCATTGGATAACCTCTGTTCATAAACATGTCACTGATATTTTGACATTCCACTTTAAAATCAGCTTCTTTTGAAGTCATTCTGCTCACCCTAACCAACTGTCCCTTAATAAGATTTTTCTTTTGAAAATAGGGATGTCCACTGTTAAAATGAAGATATGAATTTGAGAAGGTTTTCTTTCTAAAAATTTTGGAACAGAAGTTTCCATTTTCCTTTGAAACACAAACATCCAAAAAGTGAAGAATATCCTTATCCATAGAATAAGTGAAATTCAGAAAATTAGTGGTACTTTGTACATAATTCAAAAATTCAAAAAACTTTTCTTCAGTATCCATCCATAACAGACAAATGTCATCTAAAAAGCGTTTATATAATGACCAACCTTCCTTAAACCTACTGTTGAGAATGAATTTGAATTCCCACCAAGAAAGAATGATATTTGCATATGTGGGGGCACAACTTGCCCCCATCGCTACTCCTTTATTTTGTTTGTAAAATTCTCCTTCAAAATACATGAAGTTGTTATTTAACACAACCTCCATCATGAGAAGGAGAATATTATTAAAGTCATTTTGTGAAAAATTCCCAAATGTTAACATAAATTCTTCTAACCAATTCAAACCTGTATCGTGCGGTATACAACCGAATAGGTCCACTCTATCCATTGTAATAAATATTAAGGTGTCACTATATACTTCAGATTTTAACTGTCTCAAAAAGTCCCACGAATCTTTAAGAACTGTGGTCCCTCCACATGCTAGTTCTTTAAGTTTACTATCCAAATATTGAGCAATAGGTGCTGTAATGGCACCTTCTGAGGAGACAACCAACCTTAAGGGTGGATCTAATGTTCATTTATGAACCTTCGGAATACAGAATACCGAAGGAACCCTGGGAAATTTGTTGCATAGAAATTTGTATGAAAAAATGAAAAATGAACTTCAGAATTCACTCAAATATAGTCTAGCTTCAATCAATGAGGTTAATATTGCCACCACGAGGATCCATTTGATCCTGGAGGACCTATTGTTGGAAGGTTCTATTGATTTTGATACACACAAATTTCTAATCAACAAATTTCCCAGGGTTCCTTCGGTATCCGGTATTCCGAAGGTTCATAAATGTCCATTAGATCCACCTTTAAGGTTGGTTGTCTCCTCAGAAGGTGCCATTACAGCACCTATTACTCAATATTTGGATAGTAAACTTAAAGAACTAGCATATGGAGGGACCACAGTTCTTAAAGATTCGTGGGACTTTTTGAGACAGTTAAAATCTGAAGTATATAGTGACACCTTAATATTTATTACAATGGATATAGTGGACCTATTCGGTTGTATACCGCACGATACAGGTTTGAATTGGTTAGAAGAATTTATGTTAACATTTGGGAATTTCTCACAAAATGACTTTAATAATATTCTCCTTCTCATGGTGGTTGTGTTAAATAACAACTTCATGTATTTTGAAGGAGAATTTTACAAACAAAATAAAGGAGTAGTGATGGGGGCAAGTTGTGCCCCCACATATGCAAATATCATTCTTTCTTGGTGGGAATTCAAATTCATTCTCAACAGTAGGTTTAAGGAATGTTGGTCATTATATAAACGCTTTTTAGATGACATTTGTCTGTTATGGATGGATACTGAAGAAAAGTTGTTTGAATTTTTGAATTATGTACAAAATACCACTAATTTTCTGAATTTCACTTATTCTATGGATAAGGATATTCTTCACTTTTTAGATGTTTGTGTTTCAAAGGAAAATGGAAACTTCTGTTCCAAAAAATTTTTAGAAAGAAAACCTACTCAAATTCATATATTCATTTTAACAGTGGACATCCCTATTTTCAAAAGAAAAATCTTATTAAGGGACAGTTGGTTAGGGTGAGCAGAATGACTTCAAAAGAAGCAGATTTTAAAGTGGAATGTCAAAATATCAGTGACATGTTTATGAACAGAGGTTATCCAATGGAATTAATACAGCAGTTAATTGATGAAGTTAGTGTAGGTAGGAAAAGTAGGTTTGCTCCCATATTGGGTCAAGATATAAGTGAACCTTCACCTTTGGTTCCCTGTAAAGAAACCAATCAGCAAAAGGATTTATTTATTTTAGATTATAATGGTGATTCAAACATTATAAAAAAGGTTGTTACTCAGGAATGGGACAAATTTATGCAGATCACTGATATCACATCAACAGTACTAGGACATTTACAGTTTACCTACAGAAAGGGGATGAATTTTAAAAATCTTTTTGAGTATAGGGTTGGAAAAGGACATATTGATACTCGCACGAGGATGATACATACAAATGTGGAGCTTGCTCCCAATGTATGCACATCATGAATGCATCCTCAGTTGAAATTTCTAGTAGAAATAGAGTAATAACGAGCAAGGGGTATGCAAACTGTAACAGTAGTGGTTTGGTTTACCTAGTGACATGTAATGAATGTGCTTCCTTTTACGTTGGAAAAACAGAACGTAAATTAAGGACTAGAATTTATGAACATCATTACGAAATTAATAAGACCAATTCCAGAAATGCATTGTATCGACATAAGTTAACATGTACACAAGCAAAATTTTTCTTTTTTGTTCTGGAGATTGTGCCAAAAGAAATGCGGGGAGGAATGTGGGAAGCAAAATTAGAGTACCGGGAACTATATTGGCAAATCATTTTAGAAGCCACTAAGGAACCCAGACTCAATGACATGTTGTCTATTACATCAGTATTAAAGCTGAGATCTGCTAAACTGTAATATTGTTATAAATATGTTGTCTCTCATATCTCCACTAGAGGTCAGTAATTCATTGTGTTTATAGAACATTTGACAATGAATTAAATTGATACATATTTGGTTTAGAATAAATATTTTTTAAAATTGATAGGATATGTTATAAATATTATTTTATATTATAGTATTTGACTGGATGAGTTTAATATTTTTATAAATAGTTGATTTTTAAAAATTTCATTTAATCTTATTTTATTCATATTAATGAAGTTGATTGGTCTTCCAATAGTAAATTTAGTTCGAGTGTTGTCACGGTATATAAATGAGATGATTTATGTGTGTTTACAGCATCTGAAGAAGTGTTTATACGAAAAAGCAATTGTATTATTAGTAGCGTTCATTCTGTGCATTTTGTGTGAATAAACTACGTTCATCCACTTCGGCTCTTATTTGGTTGCTTGTTTGGTTTACAGTTTCCAGTCTTTTCTGGAGCCATTTTTTGTTGGTCTGTACAGAAATCATCATCACCGTGGGGTGAGATTGACACTACAGGACCTAGTGGATCAGCTGTCAGTAATACTCTAATTCAAGTCTGGTGTACCAAGCTGATGACTCACGCAGCGGTCATCGATGCCCCTACCATGTATGAAAAGACTTGTCCAAGTTTGATCCACAGAGAAAATTAACAGAGTGATGACACCCATATGTGAAGACACACTGTGGGAAGGTGCATGAGTACAAGTTGACTGTCTGGTCATACTGCCAGGCCCATACTGGATTGGCCAGGTGTGCAAGTTGCAGCACAGACACTGATGCCCAATGGGCAAGGGTTGGTCTACTGAGAGGGGACCTACCATTCTCATGTCACCTGTGGGACTTTGCTAAGTGCACTCAGGGCACACAGAACCCTGTTTCTATTATGGCATTGATGTAATACTGCTGTAACCAGGGATCCAACAGAACATGCCACAGAAAACATCTTTTCATTTTGTGAAGAAAGTGCTGCCATGACCTCACTGTATCTGTACTCTTGTCTTCCATGCAGTACACTCGGATAGTGTGCAACATGATCTATGGAATGTGCAAGTGCATGGATATCAGATCCACGATGTTGCATGGAATGTTCATTTGCCTGTAGGAGTAGATGGACACCACCTGTACACCTATGTCTACTGTGCCGGGCAGTATTGCTATGTTGTGGGGAAGTGTCAACATCACTAGCAGACTCAGCATGGAGTTGTGGTCCACAGGCCTCATCATGTCCATCATCTGATGTCCCAACATTGTTAGAATGGTCGAAGAAGTCTTCCTCCACATCTGAGGCTACAGCCTCATCCACATGACTGTTACAATCTGGGTTGAACTGTATCACCAGATCTGTGTCCTGTGTGCCAGAAGCCATGCTACCATACTCAGACACATCAAAGCCCACATCTGGGACATGCTAAGAGAAGAGATAGGTGTCACAGGTAGGAAAAGAACATTGTTATATCACATGCTGGATATCATTAATGACATATGCCACATATATATTGTTCCAATGTTACAAATAATAATGATTTACCAGACGATCCTATCTGGGTATGGCCAATGGAACCTAAATAACAGAAAGCTGACAATTATGTTACATATGCAACATATATGAGGAGTACAAGTATAACACACCTGACATGTTATCATGGGAAGGTGGCAGCAGAGGCAAGTAATGAAATGTAACTATTGTAGGCAAACAAAGGCATAAATACAGCATTATTAATCACATACTTGTGAGTGTTTACCATTCCATCTGATATAAAACATACAGTAGATAATACATACACATACCAGTTGGTCATTGCTGATATGCTGATGGTGGCTGTGATATGCAGGGGTAGAAGGACAGGGTATTAATGGAAGACAGCAACAGGAGTGACAGCAATGACATGTATGAAACAGAGGTAATGGGATACCAGTGACACCTTCCTGATGTGGTGAGTTTCTCTGCTGTAATGTGGATTCTGCAGTTGGAAAATATGTAAAAAGCAAACATAATCATGTATGCAGGCACTGGCATAGGTGCATGTTGACATATACAACACAGTAACAGGATGTGGTGATACTCACGTGACATACAGTGCTCCTGTTGGCCAGATGCCCCTGTGTATGAAAAAAGTGACATAAATTTCATACAACACAGTTGTGCTACACAGTACTGCAGCCTATGAACATAGGTTCTTAGGTTCATAGGTGGTTACTGGGCTATTGATCCAAAGGTCCTTATAAGCCTAGCCGTGTGTACCTAATATAATACTAGAGAAGCCCAATATAAAGGCTCTTGCATAGACTTGAGATGTTAGTGAGCAATGACTGGCCATATCTAGGAGAGTCATAGGTGAAGCCCCCAGCAGAAATTTATGGTTACCGTCATTCAGGCTTTGCTTAAACAGGGACATTGAGGATTTTTGTTTGATGTTTACTGGTAGCCTATTCCAGAGGAGTGGTAACTTCTGAGAGACATATCTGCCTCTCCAGCAGGTCTTATTTATATCGCAGGCCAAATTAAAGTCCCTGAAGCAGGTGACCCTTGTCCAATTTGACTTGAGGATGTGCAGTGTTTCCATTAGGTTTGCATTCAAGATTTTTCTGTAGGCCAGGCACAAGTCTCCTCTAAGTAGTCCTTACACTACTGAGTACAGTGACAATGACTTCAGTCTGTCAATGTATGACATGTGCTGGATGGTTTACTATCACATATTTGATTGTCATTTAGATGATCGAATAAGTGCGAAAATCATTTTCTTGAACTGAGAGTTCCATCACCACAATGTCAAAGCTGACACGAGTGAACAGCTGCTATTGTCAGCTTCAACATTGCGGTGCAGATGGCACTATAGTGAGGATTGGGAAATGTACCCTTACCCTCACTGAAGTGCGATCTCGGAGTTTGTATATATAAGTAGGGGGGTGCAGGGGGGCTTGCCCCCCTGCAAAATTTATTGTTAGTTGTGGGCAGATGTCAGCATTTCAGCAAAGTCGATATTCTACATTGCTGAAATGCTCCGTTCAATATTTCGGTTGCTCAGTGTTTTGATTTCCGACAATATTTGTCAAAAATCGTTGCATTCATCTAAATGACGTTCACAAATATGATAGTAAACCGTGCTGGATTCCTTGAATTTTCTTGGTTAGAAATCTCTGAGTTCTCTCAAGTTGATGCATGTGCCTGGTAAGGTACATACCAAAAGGAATATTGTACTCAATTAATGGTCTGATGAGGGTCGAGTACAGGGGTGTTATGACCTCTTTCACTCTTGAGGCAATGCCTTTGTTAATGAGGTGTGTGATGTAGAATGCCGTCCTTACTACTGTAGACACATGGTGTCCAAAGTTTAGGCTACAGTCAACTTGTGTTCCCAAATCTGTCACTACTGAGTTGTTACTTAGGGTATTTTCATTATTTATGATAGTCTGCAGGCATACTGTTTTTACTGAAGGGAAAGATAATGCATTTTTTGCATTGAGTTTGAGTCCATGGCTTTGGCACCAATCATTGGTTTGTATATGTCCTTCTTAAAGTATATTCACATTGTTTGGGGATTCAATGATTGCACATAATTTGTAGTTGTCAGCAAACTTAGTCAGCCACCACCCCTCTGTTTTGGCCTGAACTTCTGAGAAGTATATTCCAAACAATAGGGGGCTGAGCACTAACCACTGTGGAACCTCACTGGTGACAGGTCTGCTGGCTGAGGTAAAGTCTCCAACTTTGACTAAGTGTAATCTGTCAGTGAGCCAGATAGCAACCCACCTGATGACATAAGGGTTGATATTCAACTGGGAGAGTTTATCAACGATGCCCAAATGTGGGATTGTGTTGAAGGCCTTGGCTAAGTCAAGGTTGGCTGTATGCACAGATTTGCCTTTGTCTATGGCTTTAGTGATGTTTTCAAAGAAGTCCACCAGGTTTAACCGGTGTGACCTATCTTTGACAAAACCATACTGTGTCAGATCAAGGGTTTGAAGATCACCTATATCCTTATTTGTAAGACGCTTCATGATTCATTCTATGGCCTTAGAGATAAGGCTGGTTAAGCTTATGGATTTGTAGCTCCCAGGGTTTGTTGCTGTACTCTCTTTTAAGAAGGAGGAAGATGGCTGCTGTTTTCCATTCAGCAGGGACAAAACCAGTACTCAGGCTGCGGTTGAAGAGAGTACCTAATGAAGTTGCTAGCTCATGTTTTAGACCATTTAAAACACAACTCAAGGATGCCATCTGGTCCCATAGAGGCTGTGTTTTTGGCCTTGGAGAGAGCATTAATGATTTGCTGTTTGGAGATGTAAGGTGGAGGAGCTGTAGAGGGAATGCTTTGTGGAATCTTTGGAGGGGACAAGGGGGTGACATTTTTATCAAAACTGTCAGCTAAAAGGTTAGCTATTTTCACAGGATCAGTGTGTGTGATGCCATCCAGTTAGTTCAGCACACATCTGGTTCCTACCTTTTAGGTTATGGATATAGCTGAAGAATGCCTTATGGTTATCCTTAGCTATGATTGCTAATTTTTTTTTGAAGTTGCCCTTACAGGATTTTACAAGTCGTCTTATATGTTTGTTCAAGCAGAAGAGGGTGTTTTTCCGGTGCTGGGACCTCTCTTTTTTATTCTTAGACAGCAACTTCTTCCTCTTGTTGTATAAATTACTAATGCTAGATGTCCACCAGGGCAGCTTGTTTTTTTTTTTGAGGATTTTTTTTTTTTATCCTATCAGGTACAGCTGTGTCAATACATTCGTACAAGTGTTTGTACAGGGCATTTGTGTATACCTTAGCATAGTTGTCAATGCCATATTTGGGAACATAGCTTGGAATCTAATTATGCCATCCCTTAGGATGCTTCTGTTTTCCAATGTATAAGGACATCATTTCACATGTCCAATATGGTCATGTATCACTGACACTCAGAATGCCTAGGCCGCTGATGACTACACATTTCTCTGTTACCCATAATACTGCAACAGTATCACCCAATCTACCTGTGTGTGTGCGTGAATATTAACTCTTGCATTCATTCATTAGCATACCTCTGAACCTCTTACAGCAAGAAATCTGGACAAAGCAATAAATAAAACTGAGACAGAGGTCGAAAAATAGGGACAATTTTTAAATATTTCTCTTACAAACTTAGAAAGTTGATAGAATAACAAGTTTTGCATTAGCATGAATTTTCTGAAGGGTATGAAGTCTAAAACTCAAATGTCTGTCATTATTTTCTAACTTCAGTCTTTAATGATTTGCCACTAAATTGCAAGAAAAACAGTATTTTATGAAAAACGGGACAAAATATGAGGCAAAAATCTGGATATTCTGCAAAAATCTGTATAGTTGAGAGTCTGTTCTGCTTTACAAAGTGAACAGTATTATTATAATCCCATTTGTTTATCACAAGAGCACTACATGTCCGATTGTCTAAACATATCTTGTACATTGTAAAACTTGATACTATTTGGCAGTTTTGTGGAGCATGTCGGCCTGTAGCATTGATGTATCAGATGTTTCTGCATTCATCTGTTATCCACAGGAATATGGATACACAAACACGCATAGTAGTTTGTTGCTAAGGAAAGTGTGATGTGTTTCAGCTCATCCTGTAGAGCAAGAGGCCAATATACATATATCTTGGCTAATTGTGGGTTCAAATCCATCTAAGCGCTAGCCGGATCATTGTTTCTGTATAGTTTTGAAACTGCTGCTATATATACCTGCTTATTGATATTAATGGTTATTTTGAACATGCTTACAGCTACAACATGCAATTGTTTGGATTTCTAGGAATAGAGCTATAATCTGTAATGTTCTGCCAACAGCAGCTCTTTTACTACAGTTCAATTTGTAAAGCTTTGAACATGGTTGGATACTTTGCAAAAAGAAGGTGGAATATGATACCATTTGCAAATTAAATTTCATGTATAAGTTTATTATTAGTTCGAATTCAACATGCTTCTCATACGTGTATTTGGAGGAAGTGAGATCGTCAGATATATGTTTTGACTGTAGAACAGGAACATCCCCTTATATCAGGGAACATTTTGAATTATAATGTGTAATCTGATAACAACTATATGTATATATGTTTTATGTCCTCCCACCTAAAATACATTTCTGTGTAAGTGATGTACATGAATTTGCAGTTGTCTGTTAACAGCAGCTATGAGTTACATGACAGCATACCTCTCAGAAGTCCAGATTTTCACAGAATGCCCAGATTTTTGCTTTATGTTTTTTATCTGTTCCTCATAAAATTTTTGGTTTTCAGGCAAACCATTGAGATTGAAGTTAGAAAATAATGGCGGACATTTGAGTTTCAGACTTTACACCCCTCAGAAAATTCATGCTAATTCAAACCCTGTTATTCTATCATCTTTCAAAGTTTATGAGTGACTTTTATAAACTGTCTCTATTTTTGGGCCTCTGTTCCCCCCATTAATTATGGCTTTGTCCAGATTTCTTGAGGTATGCACAACAGTGTTCCACTGTCGGGGAGTATAAAAATTTACAGTTTTATTTTTGTGTTGTGACCACTGTGCTCACATGTATTCATGCCTGCAATTTTATTTTCATAAATACACAGCAAGTTGTACTTCTTGTAGAGTATAGGTTATGATCCCTATTACTACCCCATCCATGCACATTCATACCTTAGATTTGTTTAACTGTATTGCATGGAGTAAATACAGTTAAACAAATCTAAGGTATGATCCCTATTACTACTCCATCCGTGCACATTCATATCTTAGATTTGTTTAACTGTATTTACTCCATGCAATCTCAGGCAAGATGGATTCGCTATGCAGGCAGGTGTCAGGATTAGGGTATGAACCCTCCAATCTGTTTTAATTCTCTTCTGTTATGTAAAGGGCTGTGTGTGAAACATTCAAAACCATGCATGGAAATTCTGTCATTTTCTTCAATTTAAAGGTAAGAGATCATGAGCTAAGCACTGTATATCAATGTTATTTTATACCTACATCATTCATGCATGCTTTTTACTTTTTGCAGGTGATGAAGACCATGCTCGGAATCAGGCCCTGTGTATTGAGGGGATGCACAGGCTGGAAGTGCATTGCAGGGAGATTGGTATGTTGATCAGTTTGTCAGATTGTGAAACTAAAATAGATGCGATCATTGTTACAATATCTTATTTTTGTCATTGCCATGTATAGTACTGATAATGCAGGAATACCCATCATACATCTGTAAAGTAAGTGCAATAGTCAGACAATCCCTGTGATTACAAGTTTGAAATACCTAAAAATATGTTTACATATGAGTTAGCAGTAAGTTGCTGATAATAATGTTTTGAGCTGTAGGTCACAATCTGGATGACAATCATTTATGTGCAACTGTCACAGTGCTTTTGATTGTGATGTGTTAATAGTGCTTTGTCAGCTGATTATAAAGTAAGTGGGGATGTGGTTCTCAATGAGTGATCTGTTGTGCATAGCCAGCCTATTCATATACATGCACAGACATCTGAATTATAGTTGACATTCATACCCCAGCATAAAGGTGTAGGGTACATATACAAGACAAATAACATGGAAACAGTAATATTCTCTCAGTCTACTGGCCAATATATTGAGGTATACATCACAAGTATTAAGCAGTGCAGGTCACACTAGTAGTGTTATTTCATCATTTTCATAGTGTTTGCAAGGTAGAGTCATGTGAGTGTTGCATGACACATTATCATGGCATGTTTCTCTTCAAATGGCAGGATATGTAAGCATGCTGGCTTTGCGCATGTTTGTCATGCATAACAATACAAGTGTTTAGGTAATGTCAAGATTTCCACTGGTAAGTTGTGTTATGCATGCCATGGCATGGCCTGGAGTAAGGTATTTACATTTGTTGATGGATACAGTGACCCTGACATGGGTTTGTATTGAAAACATCCATAAGCATAGATGACAGGACATAAAAAATGTGTTGTGTGCATAAGGGGCCATCCATTAGCAACAAATATGTTTATTATACTTCTCCTATGTAATCATTTTAGGCTATTTCATCTGAGAGTGTGTTTTAATGACACCTGCAATGTATGCTGAAATACCTTTACTCTCATATGCAGACATCACATATCTACAGGGTGTTAATGTCTGTTGGATTGCAGATGTGCACATCAGTTTCAGTTTGATGATTTTCACAGGAATGTGTGGCCTGATACACATTTGGTTTTCATTGTTATGGTTTTGATTACTGACATACATCATATACGGGGGTACACTTGATTATGGCCATACCATATTCTAAGGTTTCATGCTGTTTTCTGCCTGTGCATTATGTCACAATGGATATGTTATGTAGTCATATAAAAGCAGGTATGCATATGTGCTTTGTTTCTTGTCTTATGATTCATTGACAGAGGATGGGACCTATGGAAGTTCAGCCATCAGACATTAGAGGCAAGTGTATGCCAGATCACTGCCCAAGTCCTCCTCCGATGATGATGATGATAATGATGATGACCATGACGGAGATGAAGATGATGACAAGGAAGCTGGATCTGTATGTGCCATTATCATGCTGCTCCCTGGAGGAGGCATCATCCAACACCCCAACAAGATGATTATTGTGAACAGATCTGGGAGGTGATGACTGATGTCTTTCAGACACAGATGAGGTACATGATGGGAATTCTTTCCAAGATATGGCATTGGCTATGTGGGACTCATTCAGAGAAATAGTCAAGGATATTATTTGTGATGTTAATCCACATCAGGTTGGACACTCAGGACTGTAAGTAGTGTCTGTGTGATCCACTTGTGTAAAGCTGCCACAATGGTGTTTGCCATATAAATGATTAGACTGTATGAGCACACTTAAGCATGCATAGAATTTTGCTGCCATGCTTATGTGATACACATCCAGATGTACACTGCAGATGCTGTGTGACATTTAGCATTATGCTGAATTAAGTGCATGGCACACATTACCACATTAGATTTTCATTCAACATTCATCTGTCCATAGTTTTGCCATTAACATACTGCTACTGCAGCAACAATTCCGCTGTATACATGTGTGGTACTGATAGCAGCATGTTTCCCATATATATATATATATAAATATATATATATATATATATATATATATATATATATATATATATATATATATATATATATATATATATACATATATATATATATATATATTTTCCCCCCTTAGAAGATGAGGTCTGATGTATGATAGAAATATATTATAACCACAATGGGATGTTCATAATTACTTTTCATAATATTTGTCAAAGCTGTTTCATACAGTTCAGGTTTAATACTTATGCTCTACTACTCATTTTATATAAGTATAGTACTATAATAAGCAGCTGTAAGAGAGTACAACAAACTAAAAGGAAAAAAGTAAAACAAATCTGAATATAGCTATACAAAAATTTAGAATGTGATCTAGGATAATATAAAATACAAATATCCTTCAGAATATGTCCATCTAAAATATAGTTAATATAGCAACCCCAGCCATGAAGCCACTCAAAAGTCTAACTCCTTAAAGTGGCAAAAATAATAACATGATAATGTCCCAAAAACATACTCTAGGTAGATCAAAAAGCACAGCTAATAAAGTGTGAAAAAGTTCCTGTGAAAATGGTAAAGTGAAAACATATGGACTATCCTTTCACACCCAAATACTACAGGAAAATTGACAAAATAGCCAAGGAAGAAACAAAGAAAACCATAAAAAAAGTCCAATTGTGAGGATCTTCAGGAAGATGAATAAATAATGGTATCGGATGAAGTGAATGCATAAAATAATATAAATGATCTATCTGAAATGTAATAATATCTGATGTATTTTAAATTGGAATCAGTGATGCTCGATCCTACAGTCTTAAGATGGCATATAGCAATGAACAGCATCCCCAATTAGTTATGAAACTATCCAAAGTATCACGTAAACTAACCTGACATTCTTCTACAAGAGAAAGCCAAGTGACTGATCCAGACTTACACAACTGGCAGTAGCTGTGGTGGTACCAACAGTAAAGGTGACAGCAGCTCCATTGTTAAAAGGATTAACCAAGTGCTGATAGTTCGGTGGTGAAGCATAAAGAACTAAACTAAAGATCAAATAGAACAATAACTTTACCAAAATAACAAATACAAACTAAACAAATACTAAACAGAACAGATAATTAAAGCACAGAAAAGCAGAAAGAAGTTTAAAAACAGAGACTCTGGTTAGGCAGCCAGTGTCCATTATCCTGCCCTCTGAACTCTGTGTGGTTCTGATATACAATGCCTAGCTAATTTCCAAACAAATTAAAGGTCATAGAACTTTCACTACTGCTACTTTTCAGGGAGATATTAAGTCGCTTGAAGTCAGAAGACTCATTTTACTTAGAAAAATAACATTCCTCTCGAGCTGCCTTATATGGCATGTGTAAATTAGAGCAATAGACAGATTTGACAGCTTCAGAGACAAAGGGGAACTTTATTGATGAGTGTCTTTCTAGAAAGAGTTGGCACACTGGACACACACACATACACACACACACACACACACACACACACACACACACACACACACACACACACACGCACACACACACGCACACACACACACACATACACACACAAAATCGCATGCACACACCTACATGTCACTTGTCCTTTAGTGGTCCGAACATCTTCT